>NC_064638.1:678114822-678412322 GCF_023864345.2 Schistocerca serialis cubense
AAAAGTTAGCAAACTTGTTAAAAGTTACAATAACCATGTGTAACAAACTGAAAATGACTAGAAGGGCAAACTGAATAAAAGATACTCAGAAAGTATTTTCAAGAGTTATTGACAGACCACAAGATGAACTGCTTATTTTCGTGATAGTTAATTCAAAGCCGATGACAAGCACAGGTCCCAAACCACAAAACAAACAAACAAATATTTGGAAACTGATTGCTTTATGATATTGTGATGTGCCTTGTACAATGTTAAATTTGCTTAAATAAAAGTCTGACAAGAAAAGAAAAGAAGTGGATGCTTTGTGGGTTACTGTATAGAAGGTCTCAAGCTCAATCTCTTTTCTTTTTTGCAATTGTCACTTCTTTCACCTTTGGCAATGTTCGTTAATGTGCAAAATGCCATGTTGCTTAAGTTTAGGGCTTAGACTAAAGCTAAATTCCATACTGGTACAGTGTCTGTATTTTACAATGTCTGTAAATTTCAGTGCAATGTTCCTTCGGGCATGCATACATGCCAAAGCCAAAGCAACCTGACGAAAAAACCAAATAACTCTCTCCTTGTGCGGGAACCGCATAATCGAGCGAACACCGGGACAAATGGATGTTTGGGTCCGTCCGCGAAACGAGCTCGGATACACGAAGCAGGTAGCCGGCGCGGTTGCTCAGCGTTTTCGGTTAGAGGGTTATCTGCCCTCTGTAATAAAAAAACTGAGTGAACGGGCGTGATAGGACGTCCGCCCCAACAAATTCAACGAACAGTAACGAAATAAATGAGAAATAAAGCAGTAAAGACGATTGCTTGCATGAAGCGAGAAATCCGGGTCCGAGTCCCGGTCTGCCACAAGTTTTGATTTGTTTACAGTAAATTGCCTAACAATGGTGGTACTGCATACGCAGTTTGCGAACACATTTCATAAAGCAAAATTGTGTTGCATTTTTTACAGTCGCAGCATTTGTCTTGCACAGCACAGCAGTCATTGCATCGGATGGGTCTGACAAGCATTATGCTGTATTTGTTAGCAGAAGAATCTACAAAAAATTTCCAATGTGATGAATGTGTTAGATTCACAGAGTAAATTAATCTGCGAGAGGACACTTGGAATATTTTGTTCATGTATGTGTCCGCAGCCTCCAAGAATTTTGTGAAAGAAAACGTTATCCCTAGTAAGCTAAGTAATTATTCTTTATTTAAAATTACCAAATATGCAGCAACCAGTCGCAAAATCATGTTTTATTTATTCACTTTTGTAAATCGATTTCAACTGATTAACGACCATCATCGGTGCTTTCGACCGACATGTGCCCTGAGTTGAAAGCACCGATGATGGCTGTTAATCAGTTGAAATCGATTTGCAACAGTGAATAAATAAAACATGATTTTGCGACTGGTTGCTGCATATTGGTAATTTTATGGTTTACGGTCGCTGCACGACTTGGGAACCACATGGAGCCCACCATTCATATCCTTTATTTGTTGTGCGATTGGCCAATTTCGATTCTTAAGTCATTTTCCAGCACTTATTCATAAATATTACGCTAAATGCCCTATGCGTTGTGGCATACAATCGAAAAAACCGTTCCATACGTACATTCGTATGTCGAATAATACATGCGCATTGCAATCTGAGAAAGAAAGCATCGTAATATAAGCAAATAACCACTTTGTCTCATGTTTAAACCGTGCGACTTCAATGTGGAGCGAACGGACGAGACTACCGAGCAGCAGACATGTCGATATCAGCGCCAAATTTGATTGTTATCTTATTTATACTCGCGTATTACGAGAATATGCAGTTTCAGTGATACACAGCATGAAAGATATCTTCCAGACCCGTTATTTTTAGGACAGTTTGTTCCGATATAGTGTCGGGAAACGCACGTAAACGTGAAATGCGTGTGGCTAGTGCACTTAACACTGAATTCCAGATCCAACTTTCCTAATTAGCAAGAGTACAAAGCGTGAGATATATGTAGGTTGACAGGTTTCTGCTGGATTCTCGTTACAACTGAAGAGGAAATTTAAAAACAGGACGCTAATTACCGACGACCAACATTACCTGTAGAGAAGCTAGCATGAACTCTATGGTTAGTAGTAACTGGAGATAGTTACATCATTGTTTGGCATTTCAATAGCTGCTATATATCAGTTCCTGATGTCTGCAATGGCATGTACGGTATATTAACAGAATAATAATAATGGAAAAGGTTGTGAACGACTGTCTCAAGGAAAACACACAAAATGGTTCAAATGGCTCTAAGCACAATGGGACTTAACATCTGAGGTCATCAGTCTCCTAGACTTAGAACTACTTAAACCTAACTATCCTAAGGACAGCACACACATTCATGCCCGAGGCAGGATTCGAACCTGCGACCGTAGCAGCAACGCGGTTCCGGACTGAAGCGCCTAGAATATCTCGGCCACAACACACATAGATAGCCATACCGCAGGTGCAACCACAGCGGAGGGGTATCTGTTGAGAGACAAGACATACGTGGGGCTCCTGAAGACGGGCAGTAGCCTTTTCAGTAGTTGCAGGGGCAACAGTCTGGATGATTGACTGATCTGGCCTTGTAACATTAATCGAAACAGGCATGCTGTGCTGGTACTGCGAACGGCTGAAAACAAGGGGAAGCTACAGACGTAATTTTTCCCGAGCATGCAGCTTTACTGAATTGTTAAATGATGATGGTGTCCTCTTGGGTAAAGTATTCTGGAGGTAAAATAGTTCACCATTCGGATCTCTGGGTGCGGACTACTCAGGAGGACATCGTTATCAGGAAAACAAAACTGGCGTTCTAGGGATCGGAGCGTGGAATATCAGGTCCCTTAATCGGGTAGGTATGTTAGAAAATTTAAAAAGGGAAATGGATAGGTTAAAGTTAGATATGGTGGGAATTAGTGAAGTTCGGTGGCAGGAGGAACAAGATGCCTGGTCAGGTGAATTCAGGGCTATAAATGTGTTGTTGTGTTGTGGTCTTCAGCCCTGAGACTGGTTTGATGCAGCTCTCCATGCTACCCTATCCTGCGCAAGCTTCTTCATCTCCCAGTACTTACTGCAACCTACATCCTTCTGAATCTGCTTAGTGTATTCATCTCTTGGTCTCCCTCTACGATTTTTACCCTCCACGCTGCCCTCCAATGCTAAATTTGTGATCCCTTGATGCCTCAGAACATGTCCTACTAACCGGTCCCTTCTTTTTGTCAAGTTGTGCCACATACTCCTCTTCTCCCCAATGCTATTCAATACTTCATCATTAGTTATGTGGTCTACCCATCTAATCTTCAGCATTCTTCTGTAGCACCACATTTCAAAAGCTTCTATTCTCTTCTTGTCCAAACTATTTATCGTCCATGTTTCACTTCCACACATGGCTACACTCCATACAAATACTTTCAGAAACGACTTCCTGACACTTAAATCTATACTCGATGTTAACAAATTTCTCTTCTACAGAGACGCTTTCCTTGCCATTGCCAATCTGCATTTTATATCCTCTCTACTTCGACCATCATAAATAGAAAATCTAATAGGGGTAACGCAGGAGTAGGTTTAACAATGAATAAAAAATAGGAGCGCGGATAAGTTACTACAAACAGCATAGTGAATGCATTCATGTAGCCAAGATAGATACAAAGCTGACGCCTACCACAGTGCTATAAGTTCATATGACAACTAGCTCCGCAGATGACGAAGAGATTGAAGAAATGTATGATAAGATAAAAGAAATTCGATAGTAGGGAAAGGAAGAGAAGGAAAAGTAGTAGTTGAATATGGACTTGAGGTAAGGAATGAAAGAGGAAGTCGCCTGGTAGAATTTTGCGCATAGTATAACTTCATCATAGCTAACGCTTAAGAATCAAGCAAGAATGATGATGTGTGGAAGAGGCCTGGAGACACTGGAAGATTTCAGATAGATTATATGACGGTTAGACAGAGATTTAGGAACCAGGTATTAAACTGTAAGACATTTCCAGGAGCAGACGTGGACTCTGACCACAATTTATTGGTTATGAACTGTAGATTAAAACTGAAGAAACTGCAAAAAGGTAGGAATTTAAGGAGATGGGACCTGGATAATCTTAAAGAGCCAGAGGTTGTAGTGACTTTCAGAGAGCATTAGGGAACAATTGACAAATACAGGGGAAAGAAATACAGTAGAAGAAGAATGGGTAGCATTGAGAGATGAAATAGTGAAAGCAGCAGAGGATCAAGTACGCAAAAAGACGAGGGCTAGAAGAAATCCTTGGGTAACAGAAGAGGTATTGAAATTAATTGATGAAAGGACGAAATATAAAAATGTAGGTGAAAAGAAATACAAACGTCTCAAAAATGAGATCGACAGGAAGTGAAAAATGGCTAAGCAAGGATGGCTAGACGACAAACGTAAAGATGTAGAGGTATATACCACTAGAGGTAAGATAGATACTGCCTACAGGAAAATTAAAGAGACCTTTGGAGAAAAGAGAACCAACTGTTAGAATATCAAGAAATCAGATGGGAAACCAGTACAAAGCACAGAAGGGAATGCAGTAAGGTGAAACGAGAATATAGAGGGTCTATAGAAAGGCGATGTACTAAAGGGCAATATTATGGAAATAGAAGAGGACGTAGAGGAAGATGAGAAGGGAGATATGATACTGCGTGAAGGAAGAATTTGATAAAGCACTGAAAGACTTAACTCGAAACAAGGCGCCGGGAGTCGACAACATTGCATTAGAACTACTGATAGTCTTGGGAGAGCCAGCCATAACCAGACTCTACCATCTGGCGAGCAAGATGTATGAGACAGGTGAAATACCCTCCGACTTCAAAAGAATATAATAATTGCAATTCCAAAGAAAGCAGGTGTTGACAGGTGTGAAAATCACCGAACTGTCAGTTTAATAAGTCATGGCTGCAAAATACTATCTCGAATTCTTTATAGACGAATGGAAAAACTGTTAGAAGCTGACTTGGGGAAGAACAGTTTGGATTCCGTAGAAATGTTGGAACACGCAAGGCAATACTGACCCTTCGACTTGTAAGCGTATCGTCATATCGCTGGCTTGGTTGCGGAGTATCTTTGCGAGTGGCCGCGATTTTTTCAGAGTCGAGCACGGGACACGTAGCTGTTATGTTGTGCTGTGAGTAACTCTACATGTGAAAGGCATTATTATGGAAGTTCAGGTGTTACTACAAGTACTATTACAGTGAAGTACTGAGATATGGAAGTGGCTTCAGAGAAAAATGCGTAAAGAAGTAATGAAATATGAGCAGCGCCACCAATAAAGTGCTAAGTATCCGCTCGTTGCGTGTTGTACCGAACATCAGTCGTCCGCGTCGTCTTCGGTCTCCCAGAATGACAAATGTGAATTAGTAAAAATAGTGACCACAAACGAGTGCAATCAAATGCCTGTGTCTTGTAGCGAGCGTGAGAACGTACGTTCGGTCATCGCGTTTCGCATCAACAATCAGCCCCATTTCAAGAGTTCTTCTCATGTCTCACAGTTGCTAGAACAAGCAAGAAGACCACCTCGAAAATAAATAACAGACAAGATCATGAAGATTTAGTTTGTCTTTTCTAGTCATATTTCTCTAATATTTTGAATGATTATACTGTTTATTTTATAAAATCGTAGTTATGTTGTTTCCAATAAATACATACTTCTTGTTACAAATTTTTATAATGACAAATTTTGTTACCACGTACTATATACCATTACATCTGCTCCCACTGTCGCTAGACGGGCATACTTCAGTTCTTGCATGTAATAGCAGACAGTAGCAGGAGTTAACTTGATTACAAAAATTTACAGTATGCATTCATGGTTTTGGAAAAACCACAGGTTTTTAACTCGGAGTAATGTAAGTGTATGGTCCAGGAAAGTACATTTTATTATGTGATCAGAAGATAGTAAAGGGTGCGAGGGATTTATTCAGTTTTCCTTCTCACGAGAGCCACATGTTTGCCCAACTGAACACTAAAACTTACTTTCTGTATAAACAACATTGTACAAAGAACTGCCTACAGTGAAAGCAAATACTTAATATTAGGTACTCATTATTGTCCTTAGATATGTTTTGGCTTATAACAAGCAATGTTTTTCAATTACGATATTTTGAGCTGCGTTTTTCTAAAGACCGTTCCGTTGTTTCGCCTTGCCATTAGAATTCTCAGCAATGTTGACTCCCAGTGTAGCCTGAAACCGTACAGCGGCCCCATCAAGCTAACCACCGTATTTTGCCTTGTGTCTTTAAGTCGCATTCCCAAGCTACTGCGACGGTTTAGGTGTAGCGCAGTGAAACCTCAACATAACACAAGAGTGGGGTGTATGTGGGCAAGGCGTCAGTTCGGCAAGTTCGCCATACGTTTGTAATACGCTTTGAAGTAGTTCGCCATGTCGACGTTTCAATGCACCGCGCACACTCAGTCTCACTTGCCTCTTCTAATACCTCCTCAGAATTTCACTTTATTGCACAAATAAAGTTTCTTTAAATTTGTTCATAAACATTTGTCATAATTGTTACACTTCACTGTTGTGCTTAGTTCGTGCCCTCCTTGTTTTCGTACTGGTAACGGACAAGCTTATCACTAATACAGAATTGACATAGATTTTTATACGTACATATTTACACTAATTTATGTTACACATTCAAATCACAATAAGATTTTATCAAGCACTGAATATGTTTCAAAAATTTACTTTTATTTACTACTGGGTATAACACGTTCTCTGCTCAACTAATACTAAAACACGTTCTTTGATTCCTTGAAGATACGGATTAAATCTGTTTTTATATTTATTTTTAGGCAAATGAACGTCCTGAGTATCATCAAATTCATGTGGCTGTTAAAGTAGTAACGAAAGAACATAGTGAGAATTAGATTCAACAACGCCTACGCAAGAATTCATTGTGAAATCTGCTTCTAAATTACTCTTTAATAGTAGAAGTATAAAACAAGATCAACGTTAAGATAGATATACAGAATATTACTAGAAAAAGACTTTGCTAAAGTTCTGTGGAAAGGCAACGTTGTAGACGAACATTAAAGTTCCGTACTGAATTGTGCTTATCTAATTACTGTTCATACTACGGACAAGTTTATATACACGTGGCTCCAATAGGCAGCGATGGCGTAACTCTCGTATCGTTGTGTCAAAATGAATTTTTTTCTTGCACTTCTTGTATTGTTTGCACCTCTCGATAAATATTTTAAATAGCGTGACTATGATTCTCACTGTAAGGGACATTCTATCTTTTGAGTAACGACACAAATGTTTTCCTGCTTTTATTTATTCTTCATCAGTTATTCTTGTAACTACACATATTCATCTCACTGGTTCTTCATTGTATCAAGAGAAATGTTTCATTAGTTTCAAATATGTGTAACACAAAGCATTTTATTTAACATCTGCATTGTAGTAATACTTAAAATGTAATTCTGCGTAAATATTTCACCATCTACTAATGGTTACATATGTTAAACTTACGTTAAATGTTTATGTTACATCATTTATGGGGGAGAGGCGAAGGATACCCCTTTTATTTATAGCTAAATGCGTTATGCCAATCAGCAAAGGCGTAAGTTGTCAAACACTGTGTAACTAGATGTTTCACTTTAAATTTTAACTTTATAACTGGGGAGTTAAGTCGACAGAGAATAGGATTGTACATTTTAACTTTATAACTGGGGAGTTAAGTTGACGGAGAATAAATGTTAATTTGCACGACATATTTAAGATGAGGGAATAAGTGGCTTGGTTTCTTATTTTCACAACCATGTCAGCTTCGAATCTTTCAAGCTCGCCAATATTGTTCGCACTAGAAAACTGGACGTCGTAAATTACAAAAGCAGCCTGATTCTGTATAATTACGACAATTGATAGCAATCTCAGTGTGATAGCCGCAATGGTGGCTAAACAGACATTCTGCAAGCCGGTTATTCGTCCTCATACAGTCGCATTTCAAATGTAAAACCTGTCAATAACATACCAAGGGTATTATTTGCACAAAATAAAACGACTCAAAGTTGAAGCAAAAATGAGTGTTATTTTCAATTAAAGAAACTTACACTGATACATGCGTCTTGGCAGAACGCAGCTACACTACTGGCCATTAAAATTGCTACACCACGAAGCTGACGTGCTACAGACGTGAAATTTAACAGACAGGAAGAACATGCTGTGATATGCAAATGATTGGCTTTTCAGAGCATTCACAGAAGATTGGCGCCGGTGGCGACACCTACAACGCGCTAACATGAGGAAAGTTTCCAACCGATTTCTCATACACAAACAGCAGTTGACCGGCGTTGCCTGGTGAAACGTTCTTGTGATGCCTCGTGTAAGGAGGAGAAATGCGTACCATCACGTTTCCGACTTTGATAAAGGTCGGATTGTAGCCTATCGCGATTGCGGTTTATCGTATCGCGACATTGCTGCTCGTGTTGATCTAGATCGAATGACTGTTGGCAGAATATGGAATCGGTGGGTTCATGAGGGTAATACGGAACGCCGTGCTGGACCCCAACGGCTTCGTATCACTAGCAGTCGAGATGACAGGCATCTTATCTGCATGGCTGTAACGGATCGTGCAGCCACGTCTCGATCCCTGAATCAACAGATGGGGACGTTTGCAAGACAACAACCATCTGCACGAACAGTTCGACGACGTTTGCAGCAGCATGGACTATCAGCTCGGAAACCATGGCTGCGGTTACCCTTGACGCTGCATCACTGACAGGAGCGCCTGCGATGGTGTACTCAACGACGAACCTGGTTGCACGAATGGCAAAACGTCATTTTTTCGGATGAATCCAGTTTCTGTTTACAGCATCATGATGGTCGCATCCGTGTTTGACGACATCGCGGTGAACGCACATTGGAAGCGTGTATTCGTCATCGCCATACTGGCGTATCATCCGGCGTGATGGTATGGGGTGCCATTGGTTAAACGTCTCGGTTACCTCTTGTTCGCATTGACGGCACTTTGAACAGTGGACGTTACATTTCAGATGCATTACGACCCGTGGCTCTACCCTTCATTCGATCCCTGCGAAACCCTACATTTCAGCAGGATAATGCACGACCACATGTTGGAGGTCCTGTACGGGCCTTTCTGGATACAGAAAATGTTTAACTGCTGCCCTGGGCAGCACATTCTCCAGATCTCTCACCAATTGAAAACGTCTGGTCAATGGTGGCCGAGCAACTGGCTCGTCACAATACACCAGTCGCTACTCTTGATGAACTATGGTATCGTGTTGAAGCTGCATGGGCAGCTGTACCTGTAAACGCCATCCAAGCTCTGCTTGATTCGATGCCCAGGCGTATCAAGGCCGTTATTACGGCCAGAAGTGGTTGTTCTGGGTACTGATTTCTCAGGGTCTGTGCACCAAAATTGCGTGAAAATGTAATCACATGTCAGTTCTAGTATAATATATTTGTTCAATGAATACCCGTTTATCATCTGCATTTGTTCTTGGTGTAGCAATTTTAATGGCCAGTAATGTAGGAGGAAGAGAGGTGAAGAGGTAAGTAACAAGTGAAGTACTGTTTGACCACTATAAGTTGACGATTGGCACGATGGCTGTAGGGAATGTCTGTGCCCCACTTTATGACTGTCGAGGGGTAGGAGCGGTGAGGGGAAGGCAGCGTCGGCTGCTTGCAGCAGTGCTCGCGCCGCTACGCGTGTTTTGCGCTTAACACGAAATCCGAGGCGGCACTCGCGGACATCTTGCCCGTTTAAGGCTGCATTCACAATGCCAGAACGGTTGCCAGAGGTCGCCCGATAAGATCGGCCGACAAATCAAATGCCTCTAAGCACTATGGGACTTACATCTGAGGTCATCAGTCGCCTAGACTTAGAACTACTTAAACATAACTAACCAAAGGACATCACACACATCCATGCCCGAGGCAGGATTCGAACCTGCTACCGTAGCAGCAGCGCGGTTCCGGACTGAAGCGCCTAGAACCGCTTGGCCACAACGGCCGGCTGATCTGCCGACAGCGTGGTCATAGTGCGTCCGATCTCCTCCGCCAGTTTTTGGCAGGGTCATGACGGTTAGGTTAGGTTAGAATCTGTTCTATGTATGAAGTAGGTTAGATTTTAACCTCTTAAGGTGGAGTGGCTACCACGACGCCTCTGTGTTTGGATACGAGTGCTGCATAGCGGCTTTTGGTATTAAAGAGACGCCGAATGCATGTGGATGCCATAAAAAACATGGCGAGCACCATACACTCTGTCCTCTGGTACCGGAATAACTAGGCAAGTTTTACAAATATATAAGATGACGAGAGAAACATTCTGCTACATGCTCGAGATAATTCGTGGTGACCTTGAAAAACAGCTTATAAACACTCTGTTCGCCGTATTTACTTAAATTTGTGCTGATGTACGTCAATTAACCATCAGTGACTGTCATGTAGCACACGAGTGAAACACAAGCAGAAGGTTTAGCATAAGGTACTCTGAAAACCTAAAGCACTTAAAAGTGGAAATATATACCGTACACCATATTTGGAAACCACTTCATATTAACAGTATCACTACCCTATTGGCATAAAACGCCAGTAATCAGTAATAATAATTTGTAGACAACTAATGACAGCTTTCCACAAAAAAGATCCAAGATAAGCATATAAGACACACCTCCCTCTTCACTTGAACAGATTAATTTTTGAGTTATAATCTATGCCTAAAATTTACAGTAAACATTTTGCCTGTTTTAGTTTCCAATAAACCTGCCATTTCAGTCCATTGATTCCGAGCTATATCCCGACTATGATATTTTCATCCTCAGGATGTCAAAGACTCACTATTTCTTGGACTAAACTTACCAGTTCCCAACGCTCTATTTTTTGTGTGCGAGAACGTCGGTCGATTTTACGGAAGAAATCAAACTGATTTGAATGTCATAGACTGTCGTCCGAAGTCTGTACTTTCGGGAGACAAGATCGGCTGTAGTCTGAGCGTAGTGGCGTACTGATTTGAAAAGACTGGCAGATGGTCGGCGGCGGAACCCACCGATGTCGGAGCCACTGTGACCGCAGTCGGAAATGACGTAATTTGTTGACATTCTCGCCCTCAAGAGGTTTACCTACAACTTCTGTAGCACTTGGTAGAGCACTTGCCCGCGAAAGGCAAAGGTCCCGAGTTCGAGTCTCGGTCGGGCACACAGTTTTAATCTGCCAGGAAGTTTCATATCAGCGCACACTCCGCTGCAGAGTGAAAATCTCATTCTGGAACTTCTGTATTATTTATGTATCGCAAATAATGAAAAATGAAAGTAGATGACTGTACAACTTACGACACTATGAATCGAAAGCCAAAAACTGATTTTTGGAATCTGCTTGCACATTGTATTTATTAAATACAGCTCAGAAATAATGTTTACAAAGTGTCATTAACTGTGCATGAAAGAATTGTGAAAATAATGTTCACTAAAGATCACTACCATTTGTGTTTGATTCAAAATCATCATCATCATCGCTCGAGGGCGCGGTATGGATGATAACTTCATCGTTGGCCGGCTCCTTAATTTCATCGTGTGCCCAATATTCTTGCTCCAGCTGCTGCTCTTTCCTGCAGTAGCCGTGCCAGTCGTATGAGTAACTGCAAGGAAAGCACCATTAACAAGATTATTTAACCTTTCCTTCGACATGTCACCAGTGACACTGTTCTCCCTGGGTTTGCGTTTTATTTTGGTCAACGCCAGTTTGGTGATATTTAGATCACAGTTGCGGGGCGGTCTACTTTGTGGCCTCTGCTCTCTGCGGTTTTATCCGTGACGTTGCACGGCTGGTTTGTTTTTCTTTATTTTAGATAACAGTTCAGTTTTCCTCATTGAGTCGTTGCAGTTTATTTGTCTGTCTTGCGACCACTCTAACATCATATCCTCAAATCATATTTATTAGGCAGTCTGTCGAATTTCCTGCTGTGGTATGGCACATACAATCGCAGAAATGTGTGGAATATTAGTAGCCCTAGCACCACTAAGGGGGGGGGGGGGGGGGTCAAAAATTGCCCGCAGGATTTGTTTTATTTGTGTAATATATGTATTTGCTGAAGTGAAGAATCAAGAATATCTAGAGTATGTGCTGTCATGGTTTTATAATTTTTGTGAATTATTTAAAAAATGGTTCAAATGGCTCTGATCACTATGGGACTTACATCTGAGGTCATCAGTCCCCTAGAACTTAGAACTACTTAAACCTAACTAGCCTAAGGACATCACACACATCCATGCCCGAGGCAGGATTCGAACCTGCGACCGTAGCAGTCGCGCGGTTCCGGACTGAAGCGCCTAGAACCGCTCGGCCACGGCGGCCGGCAATTATTTAAATCTGCCTATTATATTTAAGTGCGGATAGTTTTTGCCCCCTTAGACATCGGTGAGCCAACTTTTTTCATTAAAATATTTCTCAATACGGCAAAAAGAAATGCAGATTCTGACTGTTGGTACGCTGTATTCTGTTGCCATTGTTATTTTGAAATAAATCTCCTTTGTTGTTCGAGCGTTGTACATTACTCGCAGTTCTAATAAAATTTCTCGTCAGTATCAGAGGTTTCTCACACATGAAGAGGTATCAGCTATAATAAATAAAGCAAGTGAAGGTGATGAAAGTGATCCAGAAGATAGAGTTGTGACATACGATAGTGACACAGCAATTGAAAATGAGTCAATTTTACGGAGTTCATCCCCTGATGAACAGCATGCAGCTGCTTCCAGCATCATTGTTACAGCAAAATGCGGCAGGGAATATATTACTGTGCCTCCAAAGCAAGTACACAGGTCAGTACAAAATATAGTGAATTTTCGTGAAGGTTTGACTCATGAAGGCTTGAGCTCTAGTGTGTCAGAATCTTTCAAAAAGTTTATAACTCCCGAAATAATGCAGATTATCGTGGACTATACAAACCAAGAAGCTCGTAATAAGAACTTAAAACTTACAGCCATAGAAGAATTGTACGCCTTCATTGGTACTTTGATACTCATGGGCACAAATAATAACACTAGACTGCCTCTTGAGGTCTTATGGGGGAAAGTACTGGCAAAGAATATCTACAATGAATCATATTCGATGTGGAGAACTTCTGTCCCTGATTAGATTTGATGATAAAGAAACAAGAACCGAAAGACGAAAGCAGGATAAGTTTTGCCCCCTTCGTGAAGTTTTCGACGAAGTTGACGAAATGTTTGTGAAACAGTATATACCAAGTGCAGATCTAACGATCGATGAAATGCTATCCCTATTTCGAGAAAGATGTTCCTTTAAGGTCTTTCTGAAAGATACGCCTGGGAAGTATGACATATTTTGATTAGGATGTTATCAGATGCACATAACCGGTATGTTCTAAAATGGAGGACTATGCAGGGAAGGATGAAAGATCTGCCGAGGAACGGAGTGCAAAGGCAGTTGTTAGACGCCTAGTGAATCCGCTGGCAGGAAGCGGAAGAAATATAACAACAGATCGTTATTATGCATCCATAGACCTAGCCGTGGAGCTTTACAGTGATGATAAGTTAACTTTGGTGGGAACATTAAAGAGTAACAAAAAGCACTTACCAGAACAGCTAAAGAATACGCAGGGTCGAGAGCTATATTCCTCTTAAGTTCTCATTCACAGATCCGAAAACAGGCAACGTACCAGTTACCTTGGTTTCACATCTCCAAACTGAAGCCTACTAAGAATCTCCTACCTCTTTCCACACCATACAATGATAACAAGGTGGATGAGTCGACAGAGGAAAAAATGACAAACATCAATCTCTGCTACAATGAAACCAAAGGGGGCACAGACAGCATTGATCAAATGACGCGACATCATTCAGTAAAACGAAGGACCTTTCACTTTGATAGATATTGCCTGTCTCAATGCTCGAACAATTTTCACGATAAACAACCCAAACTGGAATAAGACGAAGCATAGTGTAAGAAGGTTGTATCTGCTAGAATTAGGCCAGCTGTGGAAGAGAAAGCAAAGAATATAATGGGTTTACAAAAGCCTATCACCTCTGCAACGGAAAGTTTTCTAGGGAAAACGCTGCCCAGCATTACTAAAAACTGTTCAATCTGTTGAATTTTATTCAATAGGAAGATGTCACATATGTTTGAAAAGTAAAAACTCTAAAAAGGAAAAAGAACAGATGACAAAAGTGTCTATAGTTTGTAGGTGTTCCAAGTATTTGTGTTCCACTCATTCTGCAAAAACAATCGTATGCAAAGGTTGTGAAATTGAAAACGAAAGCGGGTGGAAAGGAAAAACTCAATTGTAATTTCTGACTTTGATTTTCTGTTTTCTTATTTGTGGTTTGCTATTGTACGTTCTTTTATGATTTCCTAATATAAGTCTGATGTATATGAAAGTGTTAGTTTCATGATAAAATATAATAATATTTCTTATATTCATTACTTTATTTATTGTATTTGTATATGTTATAATGTTCCTGATGTCTATGGAAAGTGTGTTGCAACCTAGTAAAGAAATTCCTAGTTCGTTAAATAATCAAAACAAATAAAAATGTTAAAAGGTGAAGAGAATGTGAGGGCAGTTTTTGCCCCCCCCCCCCCCCACCCCTTAGACATCCATGTGACAGATCCGAGCTTAGTGGTGTCAGGGTTAGGAAACACCATATCTGCAGCCTCGCCCCCGCCCCCTCTTCCACCGATATCAGCTACTTTCGTCAACTTCAAGATGTTCGCAAGTTAGTGGAAACACTACCTTGCATGAATTCTTGCATGAAACTTCGTGATAAGTTAAAACTGTGTGCCACATATGTTTCTCAGGTTCGATTCCCGGTGCGGAAAACAGTTTTAATTTATCAGGAAATTTCAAGTCAGCGTACACTCCGCTGCTGGGTGAAAATTAGTTCTACTTTTTTGCATCTTGCTGCAAATACTTGCCGAATTAGTGATTTCGTGGAAGGTTTTCTCAAACTTACAGAAGCTATGTGCGTTCAGTACCGCTGCGAAAATATCATTGTCGAAAAGGAGAATGTCGCAAAGACAGATGGCCGAAACAAATGTACTGTTGGAGCCCCTAGACAGATATAATTGGCACCACCAGCCAAGGAAGTACGAAATGAGTTTACCAATCAGTTTGCTTCACCGAAGGGAAAGTAGAATGGCAGTACATACGTCTATAACTTTTAGCTAGTTTTTCATTGTTACCGTAAATATAAATGCATTACATTTGCGATAAAAGTACTAAATATTGCTTGCAGAAATCAATGAATAATTAAAAGTCAGTGCCCTGGTGAGATACCGCGCCACATGTTTGTTTCCTTTTATCGAGTATTTGATTACAAAGTAGGCAAGAGTTCGAAATTTGCATACAACATCCCTACAGTTGTTTAATTTAATCTGATTTTAGTTAAGTGAATAGTGTCTCTCGGTCACACCGATACATATTCCCTTAACATTTTCTAATTTTTTTATTTTTGTGTTTCCTAACGATTTTTAGTCATCAATAATAATACACCAGTGGCAACTACTTTGATGTTTAAGAATAACTGCGCTTCTGGAACAAGTACTTGCAGCAAGTACCCGAAATAAATTTGCCCCAGTGGCTTGAAGAAATATACTTGAGAAAGTTTTTGTTCTAATGTAAACAAGTCAGCAAACGCTTACAGAAATTACTTGCTAGTGGACACAAGCCTTTCGCAATACCTCACGTATAGGGGCAGCTTCACGTTGGCAACGTTTGGAGACAAATGAATATCTTTAAAGTAGTGCTGATTTTCTCTGCTTCTGGCAGCACTGGCGAAATCGGTAAGTTATCGTGGTCAAACAGTCAAAAGGCGGATATTGTTTTACAACAATTACATTTGCTAAACTGATTACTTCAGACTATACACGTTATGACTACATTTCTCCTTTACATATGTTTTTTCTTCATCATAAATAACACATTTATAATGAGACTATTACATTTGCTGTAAAATAAAAAGAGCTTTATTAAAACAAGAGACGAGGGACGAAACTACTATTATGTCGTTACATATACCCCTTTGATTGAGGCATGGAAATGATCATATTTACTTGACGAAATCAAATTCAAAAGTCATTCACTAACTCCAAATATCCAGAAATAATTTATATCTACTGTCGTAAATAGACTCTTAAGTCCAAGTAAGTATCAGCCTATGGGCAAAAATAAAGTCGTGCAATATTCGCTGTATCACTCCTAAGCATTGGTTAAATACATATAGATAAAAGATAATACTGTTCTTCATTATGTTGAGTTGTCAGTTTTCTTATTAGGTTTATATCATTAAGAGTTACATCAATTACACAATTATCACAAGCAACAATTGAATTTGTATGGATAACAATACACCTCCTTCATTGGACGACTGGTTTGAAGAACAGTCTGGACAATTCGAACGACTGATTCGGCCACCCATCGAATATTTATTGGACATAATCGAGAGGTCGGTTCGTGCACAAAACCCTGCACCGGTAACAACTTAGTTGTTTTCATTATTCAACGTGTAACACCAAAACACTAGCGGCTTGGTTACTGTTTTTGCTTTTTCTTTAAACGATTGGGATAAAAATTGATTAGTCATTAACATCCAAGAGAATTTTAAAACTGATTAGGCCTGGTGACGTGTACGTTGCAGACGGCTGAGCAGGTGCGTACGACTGCAGAGGCGATGGCGTGATGGTTCGGGATCCACCATCGGAAGCCAGGACCATACAGCAGGGCTTTTTCGGATCGGGATACCTCGCAGCCGTTCAGGACAGGATTCCAGGAGACTATGACAACGTCAAAATTAGATGGATTTCGTGAAGAAATAGACAGACGCGTATTAGAATAACTGCGCACACGAAATACATGCTTGTGCAACAAGAAAAATTCATTTCAGGGTACAGTTAATTTATTTTTTCTTATTCGATAATGATCGTTTTTACTTGTATCGCCATTTGTTTGTAAGGAATTCTCGTGAGTATAAATCTGAGGTAGCTGTATTCTTATATGGCTACACCAGTCGTACTTAGTGTAACTTATTTGCAGAATACTGTAGATAATTCTTAGCTCAATTTCAATAGTGGATAGGGATAAGTAAAGATAGGCGTAGCATAAAGTGTCTTTGTGCATTGATTTGTCATTTTAAAAACACCTTTTATTTGCTCGTTGAACGATAAGAATATAGGCGTCTCAGTCTGAATCAGAACACCGACAACAATTGAGTCGTACGTCACCATACTGGGCGGCCGACGGTTTGAACTGGGCTACACCAACAGCGGCATACACGTAAGCCGTTGATTTAGTGACAGTTCAAAACGTATCACCAGCAATTCACAGTATTTAGCATTATTCGCTGGACGAAGCGAAGACTTTTGTGACTGCATTTGTCGCTCGCTTCCCCACCTCTGGTAAAAGAAATGTACTTTCTTATTCACTTAGTTTATTCAGAGTGCGACTCAGTTACTTCGCACCGCCACCTATCACCGTTGCACTCTTCATTCATCACAAATAGTCGTAGATGCACATACCAGTATTAGCTGCAAAAACTGAATCAAATTACAAAATTGTACACGTTTACAACTTTCTTTTTCTGTTCGGAGACATCACCCGAGTGATCGGAGAAAAAAAATGGCTCTGAGCACTATGGGACTTAACAGCTGTGGTCATCAGTCCCCTAGAACTTAGAACTACTTAAACCTAACTAACCTAAGGACATCACACACATCCACGCCCGAGGCAGGATTCGAACCTGCGACCGTAGCAGTCGCATGGTTCCGGACAGTGCGCCTAGAACCGCGAGACCACCGCGGCCGGCAGTGATCGGAGAATCAATATGTTTAGTACGTATATCACCCTCGTCAATTTTACTTAGCAAGGCAATACATCATACATTCAGTTACTGAAAAGTGAAGACAATAAAATGCCAGTACGCGAACGAAATAATTACAAGCACCAAGGTGTGAAAAAAAAAAATCGGCCCTAGCAAGGGCGGCCCAGATGAAACATTCTAACCGCATCCTTTACGGAAAGATAAGTAGAAGAGAAATTCATTTATTTGAGACTTGTACACAGAATGGTATAGCACCTCTCATTTAGTTATTTGATCATGGAAATAAGTCTGTACATTTTTTATGTATCTGGTTATTTTCAGCTGGCATTTAAAAGCCATAACATCGTTCCATTTTTTATTCACATATCAAATGATGACCTAATATCTATTTTTATATGAGACTACTCACTTATCATTACAAACAGGTATAGACTGAAGAGACTGAAGTCATGGGATAGCGATATGCACATATACAGATGGCGATCACAAAATAACTGTATCACCACCGGCAGCACAAAACTCTATAAACCAGATTGGATTAAATTCAGAGCTCTCCTCACCCAAAAGACTCAACCAACGATGAACCAATCAACAACCGAAAAAACAGACACGGTAATCGACACCCTCACAAAAAACATTCAAGAAGCAAACCGCCTCGCTTCCATGACCAGCATCCAAGACCAACACAATAACCTGCCAACCCTCCCCCTCCCCGGCAAACTCCGCCATCAGAAAAATCGAACAACGCTAACATGGCAGCGCACCCGTGACCTTAGATACTGCACAGAAACAAACCGACTGAAGCGCGAACTAGAGAAACAACTAATAGATTGTCGCGCTGAGGTGTGGGAGGACAAAATGAAGTTCTTCAAACTCCAAGAGAGGGACGAATGGCAGATAGTAAAACGCCTCAAGGGAACCTAAACAGAGAATAAGGCTTTAGCAGGGAACCAATGTCCAGTGTATGACGCCTTGTCGAGGGCTGAACTTCTAGCCAACACCTTTAAAGCTCTGAACACTCTCCCACCGGAGTTTGACGTAAGAAGTCGTGAAGATCACCAGCACGCCATGGCAGTTCCTTAGTCAGTCGAAGCTCCCCGAAACAGTGTCCCAACCACAACGTTAGGACTTGACACACACATAGAAATCTGCAAAGAAATCCCTAAGAGGAAAGGAGACTCTGCACCCGGTCTTGATAAAATCACCTACATG
Source organism: Schistocerca serialis cubense (assembly GCF_023864345.2). NCBI lineage: Eukaryota > Metazoa > Arthropoda > Insecta > Orthoptera > Acrididae > Schistocerca > Schistocerca serialis. Next base: position 678,133,833 of record NC_064638.1, read on the forward strand.
CATCTCAAAAATCTGCCCACAAAAGTGATAGTGCTGCTACCCAGAATCATCAACAGATGCATGCAGTTAAGTTACTTTCTCCTGGCTTGGAAGCTAGGCAAACTGATTACAGTTACCAAATCAGGAAAAGACCCAAAAATACCCGCCAATAATAGACCCATCAGCTTACTACCAACCACAGGCAAATTATTTGAAAGGATAATCCTGGAAAGAATACAAACCACTCTTCTGGAAGACAAAACACTGAGACTAGAGCAATTCGGCTTTCAGCAAAAAGTCTCAGCCAAACTACAGGTACTTAGACTGACTGAGCATGTCGCCTACAACATGAACATAAAAATTCCACCACACCCGTCTTTCTGGACTGGGAGAAAGCCTTCGACAAGGTGTGGCATAATAACCCAATCTGGAAAATAATACAACAAACTACTATTAGAGATACCTACGCCGAACTCCTCGAGGACTTCCTCTCCAGCAGGCAATGCGAGGTCAAAGCAGACGGCAAACACTCATCTTGCAGAATACTCCACGCAGGGATACCGCAAGGATCAGGCCTCTCTCCAACGCTATTCAGCGTTTATGTCAACGATATCCGCACCATCGAAGGCGTCCATATCGCCCAATTCGCGGACGATACTGCCTTTTACACATGTGGCAAAAGACAACTAGTTAATACCAGGAAATTTCAACGTCAACTCGAAAACTGGTGCCGCCCAAGCAAGACGTTACTCAGTGCAGGAAAGACGACAGCCATCTAGTTCACTAGAAAACGACCCACACGCCTAGAACCATTAGACCTCAGCGCACATGAATTGCCCGGGAGGAAAGAAGTCAAATACCTAGGCGTTACAATAGACAAAAAGTTAAGTTACCACCAACACATCACCGAGAAGAAAACCAAAGCGCTCAGACTTGCTGAAGCCCTATTTCCACTCTTTAAGAGTAAGAACATGAGACAAGAAACCAAGAGGACCCTATATAAAACAACTATCCTTCCCACCATGACTGCACATCATGGGAAACAGCCTAAAAAACCAAAAAATAGGAACTCCAGACAGTCCAGAATAAAGTCCTTCGATAGATCTTAGACACTCCCGTATGGACAAAAATAACAACCTTCCACAAAGCCTTAGAGATGGACACAGTAGAAACAACAGTAAAGAAGCTGGCCACAACAGTCTACAAAAAGCCAGACATCTACAGAGAAAACAGCAGACACCTAAAAACCGTTAGCTCAAGTAAATTCAAGATGTGGCACAAACAACGACTCTCAGGCAGCAACATAGAACCAGCAACCTAAAAGCAGGCCCACCAACAGCAGAATGTACCACACGATTATATATAATCACCTAGAATAGGCTATTTACTATTTTACGTTCGAAGAATAGGGCGTCAAATGAATTCATGTTTACATAACCACCTAGAATAGGGTATTTACTAACTCATGTTAGAAGAGTAGAACATTAGACTAACTCATGTTAAATCATAAGAACAAATCAAGAAATCTCGGAATCATTGACGTATTGACAACAACGCTAGAAAACGCATGGAAGAAATACAAAACGAAAGGCTCATCTCAACGAGCCACAGAGCCCAACCTGTGGCGGCGGATTGGCGAACTTTTAAGTTCGAAAATTCACGTCCCTATCCCCGAAAGTTTAAATAGAGAGTGCCACCACAGTACTAAAACCAAATCACACCACAACAAAACACGTAAAAATGGCGACACAACACAAAAACATCACGTACTGAAGGTATATAAGGCCAGCGCATTGGCGGAACTGTCATGTGATTATAGCCGCACGACGGGAATTAACAGACTTTGAACGCAGAATGGTAGTTGGAGCTAGACGTATGGGACATTCTATTTCGGAAATCGTTAAGGAATTCATTATTTCCAGATCCACAGTGTCAAGAGTGTGCCAATATTACCAAATTTCAGGTATTACCTCTCACCACAGACAACGCAGTGGCTGAGCCCCTCACTTAACGATCGAAAGCAGCTGCGTTTGGGTAGACTTGTTAATGAGAACAGATAAGCAGCACTACGTGAAATAACCGCAGAAATCAATGTCGGACGACAAACGTATTCGTTGGGACACTGCTGCCAAATTTGGCGTTAATGGGCTACGACTGACACGAGTGCTTTTCAGTACGCCAACACCTGCAGCACCTCTCCTGAGCTCGCGACCATATCGGGTGCACCCTAGATGACTAGAAAACCGCGGCGTGGTACGATGAGTTCCGAGTTCAGTCGTTAAGAGCTGGTGTTGAGTTCGAGTGTGGCACAGACTCCACGAAGCCATGGACCCAAGTTGTCAATAAGGCACTTTGCAAGCTGATAGTGGCTCCGTAAAGGTGTGGACTGTGTTTACATGGAATGGCACCGATCATTGACTGGAAATGGTTATGTTCGGCTACTTGGAGGCCATTTTCAGCCATTCGTGGATTTCATGTTTCCAAACAACGATGGAATTATTATGGATGACAGTGTGCCACGTCATTAGGCCACAATTGTGTGTGATTGGTCTGAAGAACATCCTGGACAGTTCGAGCGAATGATTTGGCCACCTAGATTGTCCGACATGATTCCCGTCGAACAAAGCGATGGAATTAATTATTTCTGACAAGACCTGCATCTTTCCAAACAGCAGAGAATGATGGGCAAGAGAAATCCAACCACTGAAAACTTGATTTTTTTTATAAATAAAGAATGTACCCTTGAATTTCCTGTCATTCGATCCTTCCTCTCCACCACAGAGCCAGTAATTTCTAGGCGGAGGAGGGGAAGGAGAGGGGGGCAGGGGGTAGGGACTACCAGAGGGGGAGGGGTTAATTAATTGATCAGTTTAATAAGGTAGTCCATCAAATTGATTGTGAAAGGATTAGAGGGCCTATTCGAATAACATAGACCTGAAAGTGTACCCATACCAGCGAGAGGGAGGGATTGATTTCGTGAAAAATTTCTTAAATAAATAAATAAACTGTATTCCATACACTGCCCTGAATCTCATAAACCGTTTAAATAAAGAATATTCTACAAACTGTCTAAATTGTTTAAACAATGTTCCACACACTATCGATTTCCTGACAAATTCTTTAACTAAATAAATAAACTATATTCCATACACTACCATAAATAATTTAATAATATTCCATACATTATTTAAATTGTTTAAACAATATTCTATACACTACAATCGAATTCCTTCCAAATCACCGATCAACTGAGTCTTTTCCCCGCCAATTTCCGGGAGGTGGAGGGGAGGGGGAGGGCTGGGCGGTTTCCCAGAAAGATGATGTCTGTAGAAATTTGGCACCTGTCGGATAAGAGTGGCACTAGTGGTGCCACTGTGAGGATACAAATCAGAGTGGCTTTAAACATGCACTGTAGCGATCGTGAGCGTTAGTTACCATTGGATTTGTGAGTTGATGTTAGTGAAGAATGTCTATAAGGCTGCGATGATGCCATTATCAACAGGTCCATGGGTCTGACCAATGTTGTTTAACAGGGCTATGAGAAACTTGATACTGCAGAAAGACTTGGCAGGAATGCAGCCGCTGTACGTGATTGCTGGCAGCAGCGGTCTTGGAAAGGTACCACAGCATGAAGATCGGGCTCCAGACGGCCACAGGACACTACCAAGAACGAAGATCGTCGTGTCTGGTGTATAGCTGTGGCACATCTTACTGAGTCTGCAGCAGCATTTCGAGCAGCAGTGCGCACCACAGATGGTTCAAATGGCTCTGAGCACTATGGAACTTAAAACCTGAGGTCATCAGTCCCCTAGTACTTAGAACTACTTAAACCTAACTAAGCTAAAGACGTCACACACATCCATGCCCGAGGCAGGATTCGAACCTGCGACCGTAGCGGTCGCGCGGTTCCAGACTGTAACGCCTAGAACCGCTAGGCCACATCGGCCGGCTTTTGTTAGCTACGCCAGTTGTTGATGTGCCAATATTTCACACTTGCAGTGGGTTTTCTTGCACTTACGAGGATCTGATCTTGCAATGAGAATGTGATCTTGTAATGTTAATCACTTAAATATGTTACCCAGACAAATGTATTCGCTAAATTTCATTACTCTACGTTACTTGTTTCTTGGTATTGAGATTTTTTTCCGTTAGTGTATTCAAAATGTTTCCTTAATGCTCCGTGTCTGCTACTGAGTGGTCCTGGTCAAGTATCTCACGCTGTAATCGTTCTTGAACAGCTATCGACCAAAATTTGTCCAAAATGGGCTGTTCGAATTGGCTGTACATTTGACATCTGATTGCTGTAGCTGCAGCGCAGTTGAAGGCGTCACCTTGAGTCAATCCCACCACGTAGCACATTTCTTGTTGTTTAGACCAGCTACCATGGTGGTACATTACGAAACGCTCTTATAAATCTGACTGGATGTAATTCTTTCCATTTAGTAGTACACATCTGAGATTTTCTATTTTTCAAGAGGCTTTCGTCAAGCAATGTCGACGAAAGATAAGAATCTGCTCCCGGTGACTGTCATGTGATCGAGGAGTGCTGTGGTGAGTGTCTTCAATACATGGCGAAACTTAGGTGAAACCACGTTCAAAAGCCGTGGGATTGGGCAGCCAACCCTGATTACAGATGTCGGACGTCGTAGGCAGGGCAGACTGGTAAAACAGGACAAGTGGCGAACTGTGGCGGAACTTACATCAGACATTAATGCTGGCAGTGTAAAAGCGTGTTTAAACACACAGTGCACCGAGCACTAGTAACGATGGGCTTCCACAACCGATGACCCATGCATTTGTGCCACTGTTAACACCGCGACATCGGCCACGACGACTGAAATGGACCGTGACCATCGGCACTGGACGTTGGCGCAGTGGCACAGCGCTGATGGGATGATGAGTCCCGATACCTTCTCCATCATGTCGATGAGAGGACGCGAATCCGTCGCCTTCCAGGGAACCAACTCCTTGACGTCTGTACTGCGGGATGGAGACAAGCTGACATTATAGTCTGGGGATCATTCACGTCGACATCCATGGGTTCAGTGGAGCTCGTGCAAGGCAACTTGACGGCCAAGGGGTATCGTACACTGGTTGCAGACGACGTACACCCCTTCATGATGATCATGTTTCCCTGTTGTAGTGGCATTTTTCAGCAAGATAATGCGCCATGTCACAAGGCCAGGAGTCTGATGGAGTGGTGCGAGGAACACAGTGGCGAGTTCCATTTGATCTGTTGGCCCCCCAACTCACCAGACCTAAACCTGATCGAACACATCTTTGATTTGATTGAACGTGGCGTCAGAGCTAATCACCACCTTCCCCAGAATTTACGGGAATTAGGTGGCTTGTGTGTCCAGATATGGTGTCAACTCCCTCCAGCGACCTTCCAAGGCTCCATTGCTTTCATGCCAAGACCCGACGCCGCTGTTATCTGTGCCAAAGGTGGACATACCGGGTATTAGGTAGGTGGTCATAATGTTATGGTTGATCAGTGTATGTTTTTATGGTATTCTTATAGATATAACGCAGAGGGCTGATATCGAGCACACTCTTATCTTTACCTTTTAAGCCGAATTTCGTCTCATATTATTACGTGGGTAAGAATGCAGTGACTTTTTTATGCAGTATATTATGACAAAAGCACTGATGTATATAATCCACGATGGTAAAGTTTATTCAAAAACCGGACCAGTATGACTAGGACTCACTCTCTGAGGATTCTGTCGAAACTTAACTTATGTTTATGCATAATAATAATAATAATTTCGTGTGGCTCAATGCCCTGATGCAAGTCGTTCCGTTGGACGCCATTTCAGCGACTTTCGAGTCCATAGCCTACTCTAGATATCCGACCAGGGAAAGGAGGCTTACAGTTTAACGTGGAAATCGAGCCACGTGTTTTTTCTGGCGACTCTTCACAAGTTTGAGTGGTCAAGACAAGGTTAAAAGGAAGACAAAAAATCAATACCTCGTCTGCACGCATGCACGCGCTTATACCGCTAGACCACCAAGACCGACATGTAGACGGACCTTATCTATCGGATTTCATCACTGAGTTTGCCAGTATCCAAATATGTGACATGTATGGTCGTATCTCTTGACTGCGTTAGCTTAGGATCTTAATATTTTTTACACCACCATAGATTGTAGACATTAATATTTGACATAAATTTCAACTTGATACCTCTACTCGTTCCTGAGAAAAATAGGTTAATAGGCGGACAGCCAGACAAACGAAACACAAATGCAAAATACAGAAAAACAAATCAATTTCAGGAAGTAACGGTAAGCCACTGTGTTAACCTCATAAACAGAAAAAATGCTTGACTCTAACGAAAATCAGAGACATAGGTCAGTGTGGAGTCCTCAGAATGTGACGTCAAGCATCTAGTAGCACCAAGAAGATATATTGAGCTAAATGTGTGTAATACGATCAGCCCAGAAAATCAGGTATTAGCAAGATATTAAGCACTTTTGACCCCCATATAGTCCGTGTTTAGGTGAAATCATGTGTCCTACCCAAGAAGCATTTCGGGATTACCAAAAAATATATAAACCTTGCCGTAACAGCAGACCCAAAAAGAAACCCCGTTAACAAATTATTCACTGCCACACATAATAAATTGAATTGCGTATTTAGAAAAAACTAAGATATGTATTAATATAAGTAGCAAAACATAATTTTTAGCATGGGTGCAAGGTCGTAATTTCTTAAATTTTTCTTCTTTAGATCTAGAGGCTACTAGATTGAAAGTGAGTTGAAAGTTAAGATGGTGAAGTTAAAATTTCCTTAATGGTTTTCGATCTAGTATCTCCTACTTGGTAAGAGAAGAATTAAAAAGCCGAAAGAATGGTTTGGCTCTTAGCGAGACTGCAGACTTCACCGCTTAGCTAGTAGGCCGTTACTGCTAGCAGTGTACTCCCATTGCAGTATTCTACGTTTGATAGACAGAATTTTCAATCCAGATATGAGATTAGTTATAGATTCAGTGTGGAGTCACCTTTCTGGAATCAATAATAAGTTTGACTCCCCAGTGTTTCACCAAAGTGAGAATCTGTCGGATTAATTATCGGAAATAAAAATGAAATATGAAGTGCACAACAACCAATCGCACCACATCACGGGCGCCCAGCTGCCAAACGTATTGTACTATTTTGCCGATTTTGATCTAAGCTTTGTTATGAATAATACCCAGACTCTCCGACTGTAAATAGAACATAAAGGGCAGGAGGAAACATTTGGATGGCCCTACTCTTTAGTAGCTGCTGCAGCTATTTCTGTTTTTTATGTCTTATGTGTAATGTAAACATGCAGCTCATTCACCATAAATGATCCGAGTTTTGTCCATCACCTGACACTATTAACGAAAGTTCTGTTTAATACTATTCACTATTCTTCACGGTGTCTCTTAAGAATACTTTCATTGGCACCATCTCTAACAAATAATAACAAAACTTAATAGACGTGCATCCACTAAGATTTTTCATAAGCCGCGAATAACATGCAGTTTCAAATCGGAAAACCGAACAGTGCAAGGAAATCTTTTCAGAAACCAAAAACAGGGCTCAAAAAGTTGTGACAAAAGAGTACAGTCCTAGATCGATAATGTTAGATAATATAGTAGGTTATATTGCTGATGATTAACTTATATTTCTTATGCTTGTCTCTTGTGTTCAACAAACTAATGTAAGAAAAGTTTTTTAAGTATTCACTGTACTAATACAAATTAAATTCAGCTTACTATGGTATCCTTATAACAAAAGTCTTCTACAATAAAACAAAATATCCATAACACAAATGCCTCCAAATCGTCCAGTATTAGAAAGATACTATGCACTATGTGCAGTCCACAGCCACACTGCAACAGAGTTACGGGTCTACCATGAAAGTATGAAAATGTAGCAGTGTGAGCAAGAACATAACGAACTCCACTTAATAAATTATTCAGTGCCCCAGTTAAGTCACTAGAATTATTCCTTCACAAGAAACTAAAAATCATCTCTGCAGAAGCAGAAAAAGTAGCAATAACGTGTGTGCAGATCTGTGTTTTTCACTTTTAGGTCTACAGTGTACTGAATGAAGGTAGAAAGAAAACTTACTAGAGAGAAGTTTTATTAAGTTTTCTTTACTGACTGTCGCTCCATCTGAGGGTAACTTTGCCATAGAAGAGGTAAAAATTCTGTGTCTAGCGAGGTTTCACCCGAGAGCTACGACAACTTTTCCTTTGTAAGGGGAACACTTTACCGCTGAACTAGCGGACAGTTACCAGAAAGATCTCTCTCTGCCCTCATGATGACCAAGACATATAGATTACAATTTAAAAGACGAGACTGGTTGTAGTTTCAGCTTGGAAAGAGTTTTCTGGACTCAAAGCATAAATTTTCTGCGCCATCCGTTACGTCAGAACCATTCAGAATACGTATTTAATCAAAATGACAGGAAATTTTCAAGATAATATAGCAGGATAATTTTCTGCCACTCCAGGAACTAACTCGATGGTCGTAGCGTTGCCAGATATATTCCGGGATGTTGTCACTTACATCTAGCGGCAGGAAAAAAGTTTCGACAGCTTAGCTGCAACTTGAGCACCTACTGCTTGCTTTTGAGAGACACAAAACAGACATCAATTTTATTTTCATTTCTATAACTGCTGGTCGAGTCTAATTCGTAGTTATGATTACACTACTGGCCATTAAAATTGCGTCACCAAGAAGAAATGCAGATGATAAACGGGTATTCATTGGACAAATATAGTATACTAGAACTGGCTAGTGATTACATTTTCACGCAGTTTGAGTGCATCGATCCTGAGAAATCAGTACCCAGAACAAACACCTCTGGCCGTAATAACGGCCTTGATACGCCTGGGCACTGAGTCAAACAGAGCTTGGATGGCCCACGCAGCTTCAACACGATACCACAGTTCATCAAGAGTAGTGACTGGCGGATTGTGACGAGACAGTTGCTCGGCCACCATTGACCAGACGTTTTCAATCGGTGAGAGATCTGGAGAATGTGCTGGCCAGGGCAGCAGTCGAACATTTTCTGTATCCAGAAAGGCCCGTACAGGACCTGCAACATGCGGTCGTGCATTATCCTGCTGAAATGTAGGGTTTCGCAGGGATCGAATGAAGGGTAGAGCCACGGGTCGTAACACTTCTGAAATGGAACGTCCACTGTTCAAAGTGCCGTCAATGCGAACAAGAGGTGACCGAGACGTGTAACCAATGGCACCCCATACCATCACGCCGGGTGATACGCCAGTATGGCGATGACGAATACACGCTTCCAATGTGCGTTCACCGCGATGTCGTCAAACACGGATGCGACCATCATGATGCCGTAAACAGAACCTGGATTCATCCGAGAAAATGACGTTTTGCCATTCATGCAACCAGGTTCGTCGTTGAGTACACCATCGCAGGCGCTCCTGTCAGTGATGCAGCGTCAAGGGTAGCCGCAGCCATGGTTTCCGAGCTGATAGTCCATGCTGCTGCAAACGTCGTCGAACTGTTCGTGCAGATGGTTGTTGTCTTGCAAACGTCCCCATCTGTTGATTCAGGGATCGAGACGTGGCTGCACGATCCGTTACAGCCATGCAGATAAGATGCCTGTCATCTCGATTGCTAGTGATACGAAGCCGTTGCGATCCAGCACGGCGTTCCGTATTACCCTCATGAACCCACCGATTCCATATTCTGCCAACAGTCATTCGATCTACACTCCTGGAAATGGAAAAAAGAACACATTGACACCGGTGTGTCAGACCCACCATACTTGCTCCGGACACTGCGAGAGGGCTGTACAAGCAATGATCACACGCACGGCACAGCGGACACACCAGAAACCGCGGTGTTGGCCGTCGAATGGCGCTAGCTGCGCAGCATTTGTGCACCGCCGCCGTCAGTGTCAGCCAGTTTGCCGTGGCATACGGAGCTCCATCGCAGTCTTTAACACTGGTAGCATGCCGCGACAGCGTGGACGTGAACCGTATATGCAGTTGACGGACTTTGAGCGAGGGCGTATAGTGGGCATGCGGGAGGCCGGGTGGACGTACCGCCGAATTGCTCAACACGTGGGGCGTGAGGTCTCCACAGTACATCGATGTTGTCGCCAGTGGTCGGCGGAAGGTGCACGTGCCCGTCGACCTGGGACCGGACCGCAGCGACGCACGGATGCACGCCAAGACCGTAGGATCCTACGCAGTGCCGTAGGGGACCGCACCGCCACTACCCAGCAAATTAGGGACACTGTTGCTCCTGGGGTATCGGCGAGGACCATTCGCAACCGTCTCCATGAAGCTGGGCTACGGTCCCGCACACCGTTAGGCCGTCTTCCGCTCACGCCCCAACATCGTGCAGCCCGCCTCCAGTGGTGTCGCGACAGGCGTGAATGGAGGGACGAATGGAGACGTGTCGTCTTCAGCGATGAGAGTCGCTTCTGCCTTGGTGCCAATGATGGTCGTATGCGTGTTTGGCGCCGTGCAGGTGAGCGCCACAATCAGGACTGCATACGACCGAGGCACACAGGGCCAACACCCGGCATCATGGTGTGGGGAGCGATCTCCTACACTGGCCGTACACCACTGGTGATCGTCGAGGGGACACTGAATAGTGCACGGTACATCCAAACCGTCATCGAACCCATCGTTCTACCATTCCTAGACCGGCAAGGGAACTTGCTGTTCCAACAGGACAATGCACGTCCGCATGTATCCCGTGCCACCCAACGTGCTCTAGAAGGTGTAAGTCAACTACCCTGGCCAGCAAGATCTCCGGATCTGTCCCCCATTGAGCATGTTTGGGACTGGATGAAGCGTCGTCTCACGCGGTCTGCATGTCCAGCACGAACGCTGGTCCAACTGAGGCGCCAGGTGGAAATGGCATGGCAAGCCGTTCCACAGGACTACATCCAGCATCTCTACGATCGTCTCCATGGGAGAATAGCAGCCTGCATTGCTGCGAAAGGTGGATATACACTGTACTAGTGCCGACATTGTGCATGCTCTGTTGCCTGTGTCTATGTGCCTGTGGTTCTGTCAGTGTGATCATGTGATGTATCTGACCCCAGGAATGTGTCAATAAAGTTTCCCCTTCCTGGGACAATGAATTCACGGTGTTCTTATTTCAATTTCCAGGAGTGTAGATCAACACGAGCAGCAGTGTCGCGATACGATAAACCGCAATCGCGATAGGCTACAATCCGACCTTTATCAAAGTCGGAAACGTGATGGTACGCATTTCTCCTCCTTACACGAGGCATCACAAGAACGTTTCACCAGGCAACGCCGGTCAACTGCTGTTTGTGTATCAGAAATCGGTTGGAAACGTTCCTCATGTCAGCACGTTGTAGGTGTCGCCACCGGCGCCAACCTTGTGTGAATGCTCTGAAAAGCCAATCATTTGCATATCACAGCATCTTCTTCCTGTCTGTTAAATTTCACGTCTGTAGCACGTCAGCTTCGTGGTGTAGCAATTTTAATGCCCAGTAGTGTAGTTTTCAGATTTAACATTGACAGCCTAAACACCATAAGATTAGTGGGAATTATTTGGGTAGCCAATATCTTCAGTAGCTGTGGTAATTGTTTTTATTTTTCTGTCTTATGGGTGCTGCAAACTGAAAACCTTATTTGTTGCACACAATTCAACAGCAGCTGTTTGTTTCGTCATTATTACCCATACTTCATCTCTAATAGGGAAAGAGTTGCCCAACCGTATGTTAATTGCATCGGCACCTCACGATCTCACACACTGCACTGCTGCCCCATCCTGGTTGGTAAATGAATTACACTGTGTCCAAAATTAAAGCAACAAACTGCTATTTCCCCGTCCTGTGTTTAATTCATGACATAATGATACAAACTGTCAACAGATGTCGTTACGACCGTGTTCTGCACGGAAAATGGCATTCCGATCAACGGACAACTAAGCCAGCAATGACGTCAGGGCACCTGTCAAGCGGGGTAGTGTTTGCGGCGTAGTACCATACCTGCAATCGCTGCGTACAGTCACAGACAATGCAGGATGGCATAGAGAAGATGCCTACAGACTCTCTGAGATGGAGGTCCGTAGGAAGAATGTAAACAGGAGGGGCGCAAACTGATGTGGCCCGATGGCTGAATGTGAATCGTTCCGTTGTTTCTTGGATGAGGCGACGGTTTATAGAGACCGAAACTGTATCCCGGAGACGAGGACTGGGCCGACCACGTGTGACATCGGAAACAATGGACACTTATTTGGCTGTAAGGGCACGATGGTACTGCCTTACTACTGCACTGCAACTGGCATCTGACCTCGCAGCATCCTCTGGACGTGTTGTATCGAGACAAACGGGGTACAGAGGGCTTCAGCAGAGCAGCCTTTATTGTTGGAGACCTGCTGTCTGTTTACCTCTACCTTGTTTTCACAGAAGGGAACATCTAGAGTGGAGCCGTCAACATGCCACCTGGACGGTCGAACGATGGACCAATATTCTTTTCACAGATGAGACCCGATTTGGTCTGAAGAGTGATTCTCGTTGATTCGCACCTGAAGGGCACGTAGAACACGATTTAATGATCCAAACGTTGTGGAAAGAGACCGATATTGAGGAGACTCCCTAAAGGGATTATGTTGAATACTCGAACACCTCTTCATGAAAATGTACGGGTGAATCAGTAAGATTTAACTGCTGTCAGATACCGTGAGGAGATCTTGGGATCTCATGCGCTTTTGTTGCGATGTGCTGTGGGCCCAGACTTTGAATTGTTGGACGATAATGCTCGACCTCGTAGAGCACAGGTAGTTCATGTCTTTTGGAAGCAGAAGATATGGCACGCATGGTGTGGCCTGCTCGCTCTCCCGATTTGAATCCCAAAGAACACGTCTGGGATGCACTGGGGAGACAGGTTTCATCACTTCAGCATCCACCAACCGGTCTCCAAGACTTTGAGCAGCTCTGCAGGAAGAACAGGCGTTATTGCTTCAACATGAGATTGATGGCATCATTCACAGCACGTCTCATCGTTGTCAGGCCTGTATTGGTGCCAGAGGTGGTCACATCCCATACTGGGCGCATGAAACAGTTGTCAGAATAAGTGTGCAAATCACTCAAGTTGGAAAAAGACGAAAACCATTTTTGTGTACTGTTATACATGTTGCAGTTGATTACGTTCTGTTTTCTTTACATTGTTTCTACTTTACTATCACCTGTTTGTACTGTTTTGTGACAAAATAAACGAAACTTTGCAAAATTTCCTTTTGTTGCTTTAATTTTGGACACCAGTCTATTTACGCTGTCTATTGTTCGTTTACGTGAATTAAATTCCTTGGAACTAAATCACTTTGGTTAAGAATTGTTGCTGTAGGGCTTAATAGTCACAGCAGCTTTAAATAGATAAACAAAGTCCTTGTATAACGCATGAGATACTGAACTGAACTGACAAAACATTGAATCACAAAACCGAAACAAGGCATTTGGACTAGACGACGTTCCCTAAAATTTATTGAACTCCTCGGTAGAAAACACCATGACAAACTATTCGATCGAGTATGCAAGATATATTACATAGGAAAATACCCTCAGGCTTCAAGAAGTACGTAATAATTCCAATGCTAAAGGTGCCAGTTGCTGACAGATGAGACTATTACAGATCTATCGATCTGACAAGTCGTGGATGCAAAATACTGACAAAGATTATTTACAGAAGAGTTGACGAAAAACACTTGTGGAACCCGACTGAGAGATGATCAGTTTGGATTCCGAAGGCAGTACTGACAATATACTAGAAAACTGCTTGAAGAATGGCAGACTTACTTTTCTAGCATTCATCGATCTTGAGAAGACATTTAACAACGTTGACTGGGTGACACACTGAAATTCTGAAGGTAGCAGAGATAAAATACAGGGAGCGAAAGTTATTTGTAGCTTGTACAAAAAACCAGATTGCGGTTGAAGGTCGTGAAGGGTAGCAGTTGTTGAGAAAGCAGCCAGAGAGTGTTATAGCCCTTTGAAGTTCAGAGAGAAAAAATAAAACCTTTGAGTTTTGCCGATGGCACTGTAATTCTGTTGGTAACGGCAAAAGACTTAAGAGGAGCTGTTGAACGGATGTTGTTGTTGTTGTTGTTGTTGTGGTCTTCAGTCCTGAGACTGGTTTGATGCAGCTCTCCATGCTACTCTATCCTGTGCAAGCTTCTTCATCTCCCAGTACCTACTGCAACCTACATCCTTCTGAATCTGCTTGGTGTATTCATCTCTTGGTCTCGCTCTACGATTTTTACCCTCCACGCTGCCCTCCACTACCAAATTGGTGATCCCTTGATGCCTCAGAACATGTCATACCAACCGATCCCTTCTTCTAGTCAAGTTGTGCCACAAACTCCTCTTCTCCCCAATTCTATTCAATACCTCCTCATTAGTTATGTGATCTACCCATCTAATCTTCAGCATTCTTCTGTAGCACAACATTTCAAAAGCTTCTGTTCTCTTCTTGTCCAAACTAGTTATCGTCCATGTTTCACTTCCATACATGGCTACACTCCATACAAATACTTTCAGAAACGACTTCCTGACACTTAAATCTATACTCGACGTTAACAAATTTCTCTTCTTCAGAAACGCTTTCCTTGCCATTGCCAGTCTACATTTTATATCCTCTCTACTTCGACCATCATCAGTTATTTTACTCCCTAAATAGCAAAACTCCTTTACTACTTTAAGTGTCTCATTTCCTAATCTAATTCCCTCAGCATCACCCGACTTAATTTGACTACATTCCATTATCCTCGTTTTGCTTTTGTTGATGTTCATCTTATATCCTCCTTTCAAGACACTGTCCATTCCGTTCAACTGCTCTTCCAAGTCCTTTGCTGTCTCTGACAGAATTACAATGTCATCGGCAAACCTCAAAGTTTTTACTTCTTCTCCATGATTTTAATACCTACTCCGAATTTTTCTTTTGTTTCCTTTACTGCTTGCTCAATATACAGATTGAATAACATCGGGGAGAGGCTACAACCCTGTCTCACTCCTTTCCCAACCACTGCTTCCCTTTCATGCCCCTCGACTCTTATAACTGCCATCTGGTTTCTGTACAAATTGTAAATAGCCTTTCGCTCCCTGTATTTTACCCCTGCCACCTTCAGAATTTGAAAGAGAGTATTCCAGTTAACATCGTCAAAAGCTTTCTCTAAGTCTACAAATGCTAGAACCGTAGGTTTTCCTTTTCTTAATCTTTCTTCTAAGATAAGTCGTAAGGTTAGTATTGCCTCACGTGTTCCAACATTTCTACGGAATACAAACTGATCTTCCCCGAGGTCCGCTTCTACCAGTTTTTCCATTCGTCTGTAAAGAATTCGCGTTAGTATTTTGCAGCTGTGACTTATTAAACTGATAGTTCGGTAATTTTCACATCTGTCAACACCTGCTTTCTTTGGGATTGGAATTATTATATTCTTCTTGAAGTCTGAGGGTATTTCGCCTGTCTCATACATCGTGCTCACCAGATGGTAGAGTTTTGTCATGACTGGCTCTCCCGAGGCCATCAGTAGTTCTAATGGAATGTTGTCTACTCCCGTGGCCTTGTTTCGACTCAGGTCTTTCAGTGCTCTGTCAAACTCTTCACGCAGTATCTTATCTCCCATTTCGTCTTCATCTACATCCTCTTCCATTTCTATAATATTGTCCTCAAGTACATCGCCCTTGTATAAACCCTCTATATACTCCTTCCACCTTTCTGCCTTCCCTTCTTTGCTTAGAACTGGGTTGCCATCTGAGCTGTTGATATTCATAAAAGTGGTTCTCTTCTCTCCAAAGGTCTCTTTGATTTTCCTGTAGGCAGTATCTATCTTACCCCTAGTGAGACAAGCCTCTACATCCTTACATTTGTCCTCTAGCCATCCCTGCTTAGCCATTTTGCACTTCCTGTCGATCTCATTTTTGAGACGTTTGTATTCCATTTTGCCTACTTCATTTACTGCATTTTTATATTTTCTCCTTTCATCAATTAAATTCAATATTTCTTCTGTTACCCAACGATTTCTATTAGCCCTCGTCTTTTTACCTACTTGATCGTCTGCTGCCTTCACTACTTCATCCCTCAGAGCTACCCATTCTTCTTCTACTGTATTTCTTTCCCCCATTCCTGTCAATTGTTCCCTTATGCTCTCCCTGAAACTCTCTACAACCTCTGGTTCTTTCAGTTTATCCAGGTCCCATCTCCTTAAATTCCCACCTTTTTGCAGTTTCTTCAGTTTCAATCAGCAGTTCATAACCAATAGATTGTGGTCAGAATCCACATCTGCCCCAAGAAATGTCTTACAATTTAAAACCTGGTTCCTAAATCTCTGTCTTACCATTATATATTCTATCTGATACCTTTTAGTATCTCCAGGATTCTTCCAGGTATACAACCTTCTTTTATGATTCTTGAACCAAGTGTTAGCTATGATTAAGTTATGCTCTGTGCAAAATTCTACAAGGCGGCTTCCTCTTTCATTCCTTCCCCCCAATCTATATTCACCTACTATGTTTCCTTCTCTCCCTTTTCCTACTGACGAATTCCAGTCACCCATGACTATTAAATTTTCGTCTCCCTTCACTACCTGAATAATTTCTTTTATCTCGTCATACATTTCATCTATTTTTTCATCATCTGCAGAGCTAGTTGGCATATAAACTTGTACTACTGTAGTAGGCATGGGCTTTGTGTCTATCTTGGCCACAATAATGCGTTCACAATGCTGTTTGTAGTAGCTAACCTGCACTCCTATTTTTTTATTCGTTATTAAACCTACTCCTGCATTACCCCTATTTGATTTTGTATTTATAACCCTATAATCACCTGACCAGAAGTCTTGTTCCTCCTGCCACCGAACTTCACTAATTCTCGCTATATCTAACTTTAACCTATCCATTTCCCTTTTTAAATTTTCTAACCTACCTGCCCGATTAAGGGATCTGACATTCCACGCTCCGATCCGTAGAACACCAGTTTTCTTTCTCCTGATAACGACGTCCTCCTGAGTAGTCCCCGCCCGGAGATCCGAATGGGGGACTATTTTACCTCCGGAATATTTTACCCAAGAGGACGCCATCATCATTTAATCATACAGTAAAGCTGCATGTCCTCGGGAAAAATTACGGCTGTAGTTTCGCAGTACCAGCACAGCAAGGCCGTTTTGGTTAATGTTACAAGGCCAGATCAGTCAATCATCCAGACTGTTGCCCCTGCAACTACTGAAAAGGCTGCTGCCCCTCTTCAGGAACCACATGTTTGTCTGGCCTCTCAACAGATACCCCTCCGTTTTTGTTGCACCTACGGTATGGCCATCTGTATCGCTGAGGCACGCAAGCCCCCCCACCAACGGCAAGGTCCATGGTTCTAATAAAGTGTTTTTTCTTTTTTCCTCTCTTCCAGTCCTGTGAGTGATTTGAAGCATGTCGCCACGACTCCCTCTCCTGCGCCAGCCTCTTCATTTGCTTGAAAGGTTTGCAGTTTTATGATTCATGTATTCTAACATCTGTCTTCTCCTACAGCGTTGCCCCCTATGGTTCGCTCTAGTACCATGGGTGTTTTCTCTTACTATCGTAATACGTGCTCTGTCACCGTGTTTTAATTAATATTTTCCCCATATTCCTTTCGTCGTCGTTCCTGCAATGAAGCTCCTCATTTCTTATCTTATCAGACACTTAATTTTCGTCATTCTTCTGTAAAGCCACACCCCAAACAAATCATCTTTTCCGGTTTTCAAACGAAAATATAATTGTGTCACAAAAATTGTCAGTGGTGAAAGTTCCTGTGTAGAAACATTTAGAATGGACCATTCCAATAGTCAGACTACATTAGATATTTGTCTCGTATGATTAAACACGAGGAGCAACCAGTGTCTCGGATTTCGAGAGTTGTCTCGACCTTTTGAGAACAGGTGTCAAGATAGCACATTGAAAGTGCGGTGTAGACGGAACTGAGTCTACAAAAATGTGTTATACTATTGGGAACTTTCTTGAAGGACGTACTAACTTCCATTAAAATTCTTAACAGTGAAAGATAAGTGGTAGTGAACTGATCCAAAATTTTTGGCAACATTGTTGGGAAAACAGCAATCTTGTAATCTTGACCTCAGTCGCTGAAACTGCTCGGAGACTGATGTCAACTGACTGTTCCACGCATCCTCGACTTCAGCTGATGGTGCTGTCTGAAAGTGGCCTAAGCCTAGACCGAAACCGGCCATTTTAATAAAATTAGCATCGCGATCAAGACGGTTTTTTTCACTGGTTTTATAGTGAACTGATTATTTATCGAATCTGGACACAGAGAACACATGCAGTGACCATCATTTCGCCTATCTATCATACGAAAAGATCTGTCATGCAAATTATCTATGGAATAACGGGGCCGGTTTTAGGCCCAAGCGACACAAGCTAATACCTTGGGCGCCAAGATGAGAGGGGCGCCAGGGGCGCCAGAACCTATACAGGGCGTATCACACTCAGTAGCGACCGCATGCAGCGCTTCTGGCGCCCAGATGCAAAATTTATAGACTGTGCATGTCGCCTTTTATACGGATGAAAATATACGAGGGAAAACGAAGGAGCGGGCGGTCGCCAGGTGGTCAGTCGCTTGTGCCGAAAATTGCATTAGAACCGGGTCTGGGAATTAATAACTGTAGCAAGCAACGAATTACGGTAGTACGCAGCAAGTTGCTAAGAAGAATTACTCCTGTACAACAGTGAAGAGCTTTGCGTATATCTGCAACCCGTTCTAACTGTCAGCCGATACAACACTGCCTTTAACACTTTCACAAGGCAGGAAACGCAGTTTTCAGAGAAGCACGGACTCACACTGCATCAGCAGATGAAATGAAATTAAAATTAGGTAATCAGCGTCTCTGAGTCATATTCAGCCACGTTCACAGTACTATTTAACGAATTACTCTGTTTTAACAATTACGCTGTGTTCATTCTCATATGAACTTTCGGATAGCCGTGAGGCTTCGCTAGTATGAAAAATCAAGAACTAATTACAGTACAGAACAATCGTCGCCAATTGCGAAGCACTACATAGAAACTTCATCCCAAGCTCACCTTGATGGACTTCTCACTGATGTTCTGCTTTCCCTCTATCTGAAGTATACTGCGTGTTGCACTGGCCATTCATCGGAGGCATTTCACTTTCACTGACAAAGCAGTATCAGCGATTATATCGCATTCACTACGAGTAGGTGATATTATTCATTATTTTAATTATTATAGACAATGGCAGTTTTGCTTAATGGAGACGTATTTCAGACAATACGTACAATACTGTTGGCGTTTGGTGTTCCTATTCACATGTGCTGGTAACTGGTGCGTTAGCAGAAGCACGAATCGAATTTGCTCTGTACACACACGCCGGATCCATTTCTTTGCGAGTTTTTGAGCCCACTTCGCTTCTTACTGTGAAACCTTATGATTTTGGTAGCTTTGCGTATATGCCAATGAAAATGTTCGTAAGAAAAAAATAATTTTAAGTTGCTAATGATCAAAAGAATGAAAATGGTTATCTCATAATTTTTGCGGTATAACCACAGATGGTGCCGTAAAATAAAAAGAAGTGAATCACCTCTGGCTAATGAGCTTCTCAGTTTGAAAGAAAAAAATATGCGGCAGCTACTGAATAGTAGGGCCATCCAAATACTGCCCCCTGCTCTTTATTTCTGATGTTCGATTTACAGCAGGTGAGTCTGGGTATTTCGTAACCAAGCTTTATATCAGAATCATAGCTACAGAAATGCGAATAAAACTTTGGGCTATGCTTCAGATATTTCGGCTGCTAGTCAATGTGGCAACAGAAAGATTCGCCGCGTCTTCGAAAGGTGAGATTCCCAAGTGCTAGCCGACCTCAGCACATGGTTGATCAAATGTATTCTCCCTGCCGCTTGTCTTATGAAGAATTGGCAACATTGTGGACTACGTTTGGCAACTACGTGGTCGTCGATGTGCTTTCTGTTGTGGTTCAGAATTGCCTAGCTAAATTCATTTGATACTTCGTTGTCATTTCCGATAAATAGTCGGAATGATTCTCACATAAGGTGTTAACATTGGGGTTTCAAATTTATTACTTGATTCGAGAAAGTCATTCCACACAGAATCTATAACTAATCTTGTGTTTAATATTAGTAATTATTTCTGTTAATGAAAAATATCACAGCGAGAGTGCAGTCAGAGCGGTAGCAGCTGGCTAGGTAGTGCTAGGCTTTCTACAGGCCACACTGCATTAGTTTGAGGTTCTAAACTCGCTTGGAGCGCAAAGATTTTATCTTCTTACTTCTTCTCTTACCGAGCTATAAGCTTATGGATCGAAAACCATTAAGGAGATATTAACTTCACCATCTTATCTCTCACCTCAGTTTCGACTTACAAGTTAGTACCTCCTACATCTAAAGCTGAAAATTTTAAGAATTTATGACTTTGTACCCTTTGGGAGACTCGTATTTTCCTGTTTATACCGGCACACATCTTAATTCTTTTTTAAACACGTAATTCAACTGATTATGTGTGGCACTGAATAATTTGTTAACTGAGTTTCTCTCACTGCAAAGTTAATATATTTTTGTGATAATCCCAAAACGCTTCTTGGGTCGGACACATGATTCACGCAGACACAGACCATATGGGGGACGAAAGTGCGTAATATCTTGCTAACGCGTGATGTTTTGGGCAGCCTCGTGTTACAGATATTACTTGTTTTATTAAATTAGACTTTAGTCGTAAGGGTGTCCTGGTAAGTTGAATTTTAATTTTTACTAGAACAGAACATAATTTTTTTAGTGCCGGTTTTTGGAATATAACAGAAAAACATAAGGGAGAAATTAGTCATCAACAGCATACCCCTCCCCCATTAACCAACATAGCCTGATCACGGCGTGTAGAAAGCAACTGGTTTGGAGATAAAGATATAGATAATCGAAGTTTGAAGTGCATTTTCGTATAACGGTGCAATGAAATGTCCTTTATGGTTGTTCGATAAGGAGCGAGAAAGTTAAACGCGTGAGTGTGCTAAATCTGGAGAAGTAGTGTTACAGAGACTACTTTCTGGCCAAGCTCATGGACAGTTTCTTCTGTGGAGTCAGCAATGTGTAGACGGGCGTTCCCTAGCAGCACTAGCCGCAGTTTCCTTGATCGCTTTTCTTATGTTGCGACCAAAAGACACCTCAACTGTTCAAAACAGATCACATCTGCGATGGACACATCCCCGGGATGCAGTTTTTAACACCATATACATAACGTAACATTTTGAGCACTCACACTGGCCTTTGTTTCAGATACGTTCTATTAGGACCAACCATTGTTTTCTATTTATGAAGTTAATGCACAGTGGTTCAAATCCCCACCTAACCTTCCTGATTTAGGTTTCCCGTTATTTCCTTAATTCGATTATGACAAATGCTGAGATCTTTCCTGTGAACGGGAAAAGTCGATTTCCTTCCCCTACCTTTCCAATCACAGCTTCTGCTTTGTCTCTGTTGACTTCGTAGCTAACGGAATGTTTAACCTTAAGCTTCCCTTATTTCATTTTCACCCAATGTTGCCCACGAAGGTTAAATGGTCGCAATTTATCGCATTCGCAAGTAATCAGATATATTATATTGGTAAAATATAAAAACGTCATTCATCAAAGCCCGTTGGTCTTCGTGAATGTGGCGAATAGTTCACTTCGAAGCGATTCTACATGAAGTGAATAATCAATTTTTGACGTGATTTCTTCTATACACTTATCCTATATACGGCACAATTTTTTCCAGCTGCTTCCCCTGCCTACCACCTTCTACAGAATCCTACGAGAGCAAAATATCACAAACATTAGGAGTTTTCCCATTTCAAGCTCCGTTTTCTGACGCTTGAACTGCATTCCTCCGTAACCTTCAAATGCGCGTATGTAACTTTCAGTAAGTCATGACAAGAACAATTTAGTAAAAATTACGACTGATAAATATATTAATAACATGCCAAACGAAATTTCGTAAAAGTTATGCACCAGCCTACTTTTTTCAAGTAAATTTGGTCTTTGTGGGTTATAAACATCAGTATTCTTCACATAAAATGTTGCATGGGAAACTGTTACTACACCTTTGCCTAAGCAATTGTATGAGACGAAATGCAGTTTAAAAACGTAAAGATGAAAGTCTGCTCGATATCATGCTTTTGTGCTTACATTGCGACGTGTGTATGAGCCGAGCATAAATATATCAATCAGAATGGAGTCGTAAGTAGAAAGCAGCGCTTACAGCAGAAATTTCCGCGTCCTACCGTGTCGCCAGTTCGTGCAGTTGGCTGTGACGTGACTTTATTTCAGTGATTAAAAAATCAAGTCGAAAGCACCCATTGCGTAACCAAGACAGCTAGTGAGAATCGTTTGGACGAACAAGGTAGTGAATGTATCAAACAGGTTGTAATCAACCTCAAAGGTACCAGCATTCTCTTTCAGTGTGCAGCAGCCTTCTTTACGGCACAGTTATAAGCCTCTGCTTTGTATGGGATGGTGGTCTATTGGAATGATTCTAACTACGTATGCGTGTGGGTTCGATTCTCACATTAGGTAACAGTTTTTTAAAAGTACAAACAGACCCTCTTCACCTCTGGTAACGCCAGTTGAATGTTTTACTACAGGAGGGAAGTCGGTGTAGGTTGGGCCAAGACAGAGACCAAGGCCACGCCAGGTTGAATCTCCATCACCGGTAATAGAGTCCTTTCTTTTATTAATGACCCAACCATCATGTAAGGTCACAGTGCACTAATTTATTACTGTATTTTAACTTGAGATGTTGAAAATATTGGTACTGGACTAGGATTCGAACAGATATCTCGGCTTTCGCTGGGTTTGATTATCTTGTGACGATGTATTTCCATCGTTTCGTTGTTTAGCAAAGATTCCGAACCACTCCACGAAAGGCGCGTGTTTGAGTTCGAAACCTGGTCTGATACAAAAGTTGCCATCTTGTCATTTCAGGGTGTAGCATGTACACACCACAGGAGACAAAGAATTAGAATTTTTGACGTTTCTCTGGCGTTTTCGACACCATCGACTGGTGCCAGTTTTGCCTTCCTGTCAGACTCATAACTTTTCGTCATATCGTTACAGGTTCAAACATACCACTCCTAGCTACTGGTGAAAAAGAATTCGACAGTCAACTTGTCTTTGTATGTAGTCAACAACAACGATATGTGTCGGGTTCGATTCCCAGTTAGCACAGAAATTTTCGTCATGTTAGTTCCAGTTCAAATATACGCACAGCTCGCTAATGGTGAAATAAACCGACAGTTAACATCTACTCTTAACTACAAGTCATCGACTGTAGGCACTGGGTTCGAATCTGGGGGTGACAAAACTTTTTCGTCTTGTCGTTTTAGTTTCAATCATTTCGCAACTGGTGTAAATTACGATTTCTAAATTTGATTGTGGTTAGTTAAAAATCCGATCGGGTTCTGGGTTTGAATCTCCGTTCAAAACAAAACTTTGTGCAATGTCATTTCAAGTTTGAACGTCCGCACACTTCGTTACTTATTTTTGAAACCATACTTAATATCTTTCGTACTTAGATTTCAGGAGCAGTAGTTGCTGGATTGGAGTCACAGGTTTCAGTACAGTACAAAAAGTTTCGTCACCTAATTTAAGGTGAAAACTGTTTTTGAAATGTCATTTATTGTAAGAAATTTGAGTTGACAAGCGTAGTGGCTACATCATCCCTATTAACGAGTTTTCTAACATTTGCGTTCTAGGCGTTACAGTCTGGAACCGCGCGACCGCTACGGTTTGCAGGATCGAATCCTGCCTCGGGCATGGATGTGTGTGATGTCCTTAGGTTAGTTAGGTTTAAGTAGTTCTTAAGTACTAGGGGATTGATGACCTCAGAAGTTAAGTCCCATTGTGCTCAGAGCCATTTTTGAACCATTTGCGTTCTCGTGGTATTAATTTGCTGCTGGATTGACAATCATACAGAGCAGTTATCTCTCATAGTCTCTTGTAGTAACCAATTTTTATAGTCAAACTACGGTACCGGAACAAGAGCAGAGGACCTGCGAGTCAGTTGCGTTTTGTGGGTTGTATACAAATCAGGCGAAACGCAATTCAAGTCGTTCGGATAATTTCGAACGTGATAGCACATATAACAAAGTCAAATTCGACTATAAATAATGACAGAACAAACATATGAGTGTCACTGTTCATTGTTAAGCCGGCCTTTGAAATGATTTGTTTTGATATTTCGGTAAATACTGTTTTGTCGATCTAGGTGATTTGAAAACGGCTTCAGGTAATCTGAGACTAGTCATCAATTAAACAAAAAGTGACTCTGGCAACTTTGGTTGTTTCTATATCTGACTGGTTAACAAAAGTTGCTGTCCTGCGATTAATCCAGCATTCTGGAAATCCAAAATCATTAAACTGACGAGTTCTTCTATTAGACATGGGTGTTTTGGAATCAGAAAAATCATAGCTAAAAAGGTGTGGTGCTGAATTTCGGAAAGAATCGCAAGTTATAATTCTAACATTCTTTAATATGAAAAATGTAATTACACATGATTTTTGAAATAGTTAGTTTTTGAGAAAACACAAAATGCTTATTTAGAAGAGGAGAATGGGGACTTTATTAAAGAGTCACATCAATATAAAAACGTATCACAATAAATTTCACGTCTCTGAGCTCTTGATGAATTTTAAATTATTAGTTTTTCTATGTGAAAATTATTTCCAGGTAAATTAATTATAGTATTATTGTTATTAATTGAGAAAATATATTGTGAATAATCAGATCTAGTGAAATACGGCTTGACTATTAAATTAACTATTTTGTGCAACTGCCTCATGTGTGTTCGTCATAAAACAGCATCGAATAAAGGAAAAGAAATTATGTTCTCGAGAGTGGTATAAGAACAAACAGTATGGTTTACTGTAGCTCTCTTACATAATCCGTTTAGTAAAGTTACCAGAGTCAGCATCCTATCGATTTTCTCGAAAATGACTTTTAGAAATTACAGTTCAACTGCGACTATGAACTTTCCATTTCCGTTGCTGCTATTCATTAAATAATAAAAAAGCGCCAATTGGTATTTTCTGGGAACTATCTAAGTCATTTGAGTTTATAAATCACAGTACTCTCCTAGATAAATTGAAGTTTTACGGCATCGATGGCATAGCCAACCAATGGATAATGCCACATTTAACAAACAGAATGCAGAAAGTTGTAGTTAGTACATCAGCCAATGTTGTCTGGAGACATTCTGACTGTTGAGAAATCACATATGACGTTTCCCAAGGCTCACTCTTAGGTAGACTGTTTTTCCTCATATATGTAAACGATCTCCCACTTAATATACAGAAATTAGAACTAATTCTTTTTGAAGATAGCAACAATATTGTAATCAATCCAAGTATATATACAGAAACAGCAGAATCGTAAACAATGTTCTTAAAGGTATTATTGGCTGGTTGTCTGCGAATGATCTGAAGCTCAATTTTAAAAACAGACAACACATTCAATTCTGCGTACCTAGAAATACTGCATCAATGACATGGTGGAAAATAATCAACAGGGTGGAATGACAAGTGTAATAGATGGCGAGTGAACAACGAACAGCTTGGAAACTTAAAAATACTTAGGTTTCCATTTTGATGAGAATTTAAACTGGAAAAAGCACACTTTGGAATTCCTAAAACAACTTAGTTCAGCTATGTTTGCTCTTAGAATCATTGCAAAGTTTGGGAACAGACAAATCAGTAAGTTGAGATATTTTGTATCTTTTCCTTCAATAATGTCGTAAGGTATGATGTTCTGGGGTAACTCATCTTTAAGGAAGAAAGTCTTCATTGTTTAAGAATGTGTTGGAAGACTAAATTGTGGCGCTCACCCACGATCATTTTTTAGATATCTGTTTAAGGACTTGGGCACTCTGACTACCGCTTCTCAATATACTTAGTCCCTCATGAAACTTGTAAATAATCCACTGCAGTTCAGAATAAACAATGAGGTATGTAATTGCAATACCAGCATTCGATACGCGACATTAAGGTTGCTCTTAGCACAAAAGTGTGTGCACAAACCACAGACATCAAAGTAAAATTTGAAAACAAACTGAAAAATATTCTCCTTGATAATTCCTGTTCTTGAGAAGAATTTCTTTTATTGTACTGTGTAAAAGGTGATGGGTAGGAATTACTAACTCAGATCTGTATATAAACCTCATAAATCTTCGACACGTAGTCATAATTGCAAATTAATGCGGAATGTTAATGTAAAATGTCTAAATTCACTTCATTATGGATTATCATGCAAAATGATCCATGGAGCATGGAACTAACTAACTAACTAACTCAGCTGCTCTGTTTTGCCCTGATGTTGGCCTGTATTTAATTATCAATTCATTCTTTTTACTTAAAGAAACTTTTAGTTTTATTATTGAGCTCCATTATCGCAGCAAAAGGTATTCACTCTCAGATTACAGTGAATAATTGTCATTGCTTAATGTATTCCAACACTTCAGACACTTTCAAGTAACAAACGTCATGAGATAGCGATATGCGTTAGTATGGTGCACACAAGGTAAAAAAGGGCAGTGTACTGGCGGAGCCGTCATTTGTACACAGGTGATTCATGTGGAAATGTTTCCGACGTGATTATGGTCGTACAACGGGAATTTGATAGATTGTGAACGCAGAATGGTAGTTGGAACTAGATGCTTGGGACATTCCACTTCGGAAATCGTTAGGAAATCCAAATTTCCGAGATCCACAGTGCCAACATTGTGCCGAGAATACCACATTTCAGGCATTACCACTCACCACGACAATGCAGTGGCCAACTGTCTTCACTTAACGACCGAGAGCAGCGGTGTTTGTGTGGAGTTGTCAGAGCTCGCAAATCCATGTGGGACGTACGACGAACATATCCGGCAGGATAGTGCGGCTAAATTTGGCGTTAATGGGCTATGGCAGCAGACGAACCACGCGAGTGCCTTTGCTAACAGCACGAGACCGCCTCAGGGCTCGTGACCATTTCTGTTGGACCCTAGACGACTGAAAAACCGTGGCCTTGTCAGATGAGTCCCGATTTCAGTTGATAAGAACCAATGGTAGGATTCGGGTGTGGCGCAGACCTCTCAAAGGCATGGCCTCCAGTTGTCAACAAGGCACTGTAGAAGTTGGTGGTGGCTCGATAACGGTGTGGACAGTGTTTACATGGAATGGACTGGGTCCTCTGGCCGAACTGAACCGCTCATTGATTGGAAATGGTTATGTCCGGCTGCTTGGAGACCATTTGAATCCATTCATGGATTTCATGGAATTTTTATGGATGACAATGCGCTATATCACTGGAAACAGTTGTTCGCGATTGGTTTGAAGAACATTCTGGACAATTTGGGAGAACGATGTGGCCACCCATAGAACATTTATGGAACGTAATCGCTCAGTATTTCTGCAGGTAACTTCCAACGATTTTTTGAGTCCATACCACATCGAGTTGTTGCACCACTCTGGGCGAAAGGTAACTCTTGACTTTTGCCGCCTCATTGTGTATTATGCGTCACATAAGCAGCTGTTGAGTTAGTATAGTTGCTTAAGAGCACTATGACTTAACCTTTTCCGCAAGATGCGCGAGTAATAGGACCCATGATATCACTGTGTACTAGTTTCAGTAACCATTTTACTTTCACGCTCTTCTGGTTTAGGCAGCATTCTTATCTGCTAATTTCATGCAGGTGCTACGTGATACTATCAACTTCTTTTGTTCCGTGTACAGTCGTAGACAGAATTCGGGGGACCTCTCGCCTGCTCGTTATGCTGAATTGCAAAGCTTAACTGCCTGGTCCGGAGCATAATAGGCTAGGACACCCAATGCTACGAACATTGTATCAGTCACATGTGTACCTAGTGTATCATACACGAAACAAAAGGTGAGAGGAAAACTGTTATCTATGAGCAATACAGGCAGTAGTAACAACTCTCTTTGTGAAGCGAGTATTTTTTCTGTGACTTGAAGTGGACCTCGCAAACTTTTTTTTCCAGTTGCTTAGCAATTGATTTTTCTCACAGTATAAGCTCTTCACGACGAAGCTTTTCATCATCCCTTTTCTCACAGTTTCAATGAACGAAGACAATAATAAGAATTGAGATGCTGTAATGGAGACGCGTTACTTATTGTTAGATATTTCTGACACATCAGAATCGAAAAGGCGCTGGAGTCCTATAAATTAGGTGACGGGAAGCAAATTATCGACAGCGACTAGTACTTAAAATAACGTTGATCACACCATTTCGAGTTGACAGACGTTTGG
Source organism: Schistocerca serialis cubense (assembly GCF_023864345.2). Taxonomy (NCBI): domain Eukaryota; kingdom Metazoa; phylum Arthropoda; class Insecta; order Orthoptera; family Acrididae; genus Schistocerca; species Schistocerca serialis. Next base: position 678,162,103 of record NC_064638.1, read on the forward strand.
TGGGTGCGTCAGTGCACCATTATTTTCAGACCTCCCGTGAGACGATTTTTGCCTGTCGGCTCTGTCAGGAGCTAAACTAGTGACAGATGTTCGTTCTCGCGGATCGCTGACAATTTCCTCGAGAGTGAAGATTTCATTCTAATTGTCATATGCATTGGTTTAATACCTTCGGTTGGCACTACAACTAAAATATTAACGTAAATTTAACAAATGTAAATTAGCTGCGGTATCTGTGATATTACTTTCCACTATAGATACGTTAAATAAATGAAGCTCCGTGGCCGTCAGTCGGTCTCGGAATTATGGTTCTAAAGGTACTCAAAGAAAAATGAAGCATTCAGTTGCAAGATACAGTGATTACCAGTTTCATTAATAGCGCCTCTGAGGGGCAAACGTTATAGAGAAACAAATTTTGTGATTTCAAGAACAAGAGGGGCAAACTTAACCCCACTTTTTGTTTATAGTTCCTGTTCATTAGTACCCAAAACTACAATATTCATAGTCGAATGGCAGTCATCACTGCGGCAGCTAACTGATCCAAAGTCGGTATCTTGTTAAAATGATTAATGATTACTGTAGCAGCCTGGAGCCTAATACCAACACATACGATTGTCTGAAATGATAATCTTATTTAGTTGGTGTGACCAACTGACATACTGTTCATCAACAAACGACGGCTCTAGTCTTGTCTTTTTCACATTGTTCTTCCATTTCTACGTACCTCTCCTAATGCTTTTCTCGTCACAAAAACTAATGCATAAAAATTTTAATAACTATGGAGGTCGCTATCTTGTACCACAACCTTGGAAAAATCTGTAGGGTAAGTAAAGAAACATGAGCAGCGGAGGTCTAGCTACAGATGGATTTCCCGAAGCCATCGTATCCAGAAATATAATGAGGTTTTTATTTCTTATTTTTCGATAATGATACAAAACTACATTTTGTTTGAAGCATCAATAGGAATTTTAATTGGCTACGACAGCCGCCACCGTCTTAGTCTAATCTAATCCGATTTCATTCCACTCGTTAGTTGAAGAACATTATATTTGATGAGAATTTCTGTTTAAAACTTGCGACTGGTCACAGATTACGAGTGTAATGTGTTTCACATTCAATAGGATACAATTCTAGTGTAGCAGACACATTTGTTTTCAAGCACCATAAGTTGCTACCGATATTACCAAGTTGTAGTCATAATTCTAAGCTTCTCGTTCAGCAACTTAAGAAAGCATTATTGCAAAATATGATAACTATAACGAGCGGACTATCCAGAAATAACAAAACATACATTTCCTGTTTAATTTGTTGCAAATGGTCCATTACACAATAATACAAACAAGGAGCAGAGTCCAGTAGTAGTAGGCCGTTGTCCAGAAAACCAGGCCTCATTTGGCAAACTGCCGCTGTAAGAAACGCAATTTCCAATGCGTCAGTGAGCAATAAAGGAAAGACGGAAATCCATCTACTTCTGCTTCAACGCAGCGCATGATGCGTCGTCGGGTCGGCGCTTAACGCTGGCGATAGTTCGGTATCAGAGTAAACTGTGACACTCGACAACAGAGCGAGCTAAGATAAACCAGATTTCCTCCTTACGCGGCAACTTTCGGCAGCTAAAACTAACGGATTATTCTTCAGTTTTCCTCAAACGTCTTAGAGATGCTTCTTGCGTTATGTGTACTGGTTATAAGAAGCCATTAAAATGGTATATCAGTGTCTCTTAATTTCTGAATAAATTTCTGTGGTAATTTAAGAAACTTCATTTATAAATAAATATTATCTTGTTGTCATTGCAGTCTGGCGATATGCAACCCATAGTGATAGTAGAGTACACTGCTTGACAAACCGAGATGTTGGTTTTGTATGTTTCGAAATCCAACTGACCTATATGAGTATACACTTTTGGTCCTAAGATTTCAGCGAAATGACTCTGCTTTTAAAGCATGTGCCTTTCAACTGCAGGCAATTTTTCAGTCATGAGACGGAGTACCGTTTGAAAATGTTTATGTTAAATATATAGATTCGTTACAGTTTGTAGCCTCCGGCGCTGGTAGATAAGAGTTGGATGTTTCCGTCATTAAGAAATTAAAGAGACAGATGTCTCCATTCACTGTATTCCCATAATTATTTAGTTAAGACTACGAATGTTAGAGGATCCTGGATTTCGCATTCCCAAAACGCCTCAGTCAAATGACCCAGCAAGAGGAGCTCCTGACTCATTGAATTTTCATTGATAAGGTGGGATGCCAGCGTTCGCTCAATGAATCGACCCTCTTTCAAGATAGTAAGGTTCATGATTCAGACATCCATTAGGCAACAGCATAATGTTCAATTAAAATCCACTGTAAAGGAAATCGCTTTCGAAAACTGACGGTGTAGTTCTTATTCACTTCGTATGTGCTCTGGAGCAGTGGAGGCCCAGCGGAAAGCGCTGTGCCTTGTGCATGCGAAACTCTGAATTCACATATAGGGAGGGAGCTTGTTTCATTATGCTCTCGTTTGAGGTTGTAAATGACATGTATTTTTCTATTTGATATTTATAAATGTAGACGTCATGTAGCCTAAAACTTCTGCTTAGGTAAATCGTTTAGGTAGAAATGTGATCTGTCCTTGGAACAGATTAATCGTGAGATTCATACTACGACTCACAGTATCTCTGTTTCATTAGAACTTCTGCAAGGAAACAGATTTTTCATTAGCGGTGAGGACTGAAAGAAGGATACTGCCTTCATCTAGCGAATGAAAAATATAATTCGTCCGGTAGTTGTCAGTGATTAAATGAGTTATAGGGTTGAACGGATAGTTAAAATTTTTACATACTATATTTCTAAATATCATAGATAAGAATTTCAAATTTCATACTCGCACCAACGCATTAAAACAAATACTGCTGGGAAATGGGCTCGACCATAAGACCTCGTTTTAAGTTTCAGTACGTTTACTCTTGCGCCAACAATCCCCAGATACAATCTGAATGTATTATTTAACACGAAGAGCATCGAAAAATTGTCGCAAAACTACTCGTTATGGTTCTGCCTATTTTAAGTCTAAGCCGTGAACGCACCTGACCGAGCGAGGTGCCGCAGTGGTTATCACACTGGACTCGCATTCGGAAGGACGACGGTTCAAACCCGCGTCCGGCGATCCAGCTTTAGGTTTTCTGTGATTACCCTCAATCGCTCCAGGCAAATGCCGGGACGGTTCCTTTGAAAAGGCACGGCGGATTTCATTTGCCATCTTTGACACAATCCGAGCTTGTCCTCTGTCCCCAATGACCTCGATGTCGACGGGGCGTTTCATCCCACTCGTACTTCCTGACGTACTTTTAAAAATGGATAGGATGGGTGAGCGAACTTTCGTACACTCCCTTCTAAGAAGAATTACCAGTTTTCGCACTTTTGCAGCAAGTGAGAGACGGCATCGGAAACAAAGTACCCTTTGACCGCTTGACGGGATGTGGTTTTGATTTATACATGGTAATTGAGACTCACCACAGCCTAATGGTGTCCTTCTACATTAGCATCCACGTTAGAATAAGTGACAGCTAAAAAGATATTTTCATACAGCATAACTGCTGCTACGAATAAAAAAGTCGTGTAGTCGTAAATTCGAATTTTAGGCACGAAATGTTACCTTACTCTGCATCTTTGCCCGCTATACGAAATGTCTTGCGTTCGATACCTACCGGCGGTAACAAACACTAAAACACCTCCTTCACCCCTCGCAATGTCAAGTGAAGAATGACGGGCTGAATTATTACCTGTTGGTGACTTATAGATTTGAACCTTATTGCTTGCTGTTTTTATTACTTTTTATTTCACTGTTTATAGCTGTAGACAAACAGCTTACGTGTGCTTCACACAGAATTTGAATCTAACCTTGAAAAAGTTATGTGATTACAGGATCAGAGTTGGTGCAGTTTATAGCGTAAATAGTTCAGGAATATTACGCTTTTGCGCTCAGTTTTGAGAAAACATAGATTGAAAAATTCGTTTCCGTAAGCGCTCTGATTGTAAGAACAGGGACATTCGACATATTTTGGAACTGAAGATATTTCGCAGATTTTAAAATTCTTATTCATTCAAATTACCATTGCACCAGAACAATGAAAAAATTATTAACAAAATATCCTTCTATGACCACCAGCGGCGTACGTCGGCCCCACATAATGCCCATCCCAAAACAGCAGGGAATCTCCACCTTGTTGCACTCGCTGGACAGTGTGTCTAAGGCGTTCAGCCTGACCGACTTGCCTCCAAACACGTCTCCGACGATTGTCTGGTTGAAGGCATATGCGACATTCATCGGTGAAGAGAACGTGATGCCAATTCTGAGCGGTCCATTCGGCGTGTTGCTGGGCCCATCTGTACCACGCTGCCTGGTGTTTTGGTTGCAAAGATGGACCTCACCATGCAGGACAGTAAACATTATGAAGTGACGGATGGAATAGGTGGTGATTCCCCATTGTCTCCAACAGTGGCCAACATTTTTACGGAACACGTTGAGGAGAACGCATTACATTTGACTCTACTCCGTGCACCTTCATTTTATGGCTATGTTGACGACACGTTTATCGTCTGGCCGGGTAGCGCAGAAGCTCTTGAGCACTTCCTCGAACATATGAACAGCATGCACCTAAACATCCAATTCATTGCTGAAACAGAGAAAGGAGGAAAGCTGCCATTCTTAAATGTTTTGGTACAATGAAAGTCGGATGAATATCTCGGCGACTCAGTGTACCGCAAGCCAACACATACTGATTTACATCTTAGCACCCAGAGTTTTCATCCTCCAGTCTAAAAGAGAGCAGTTTTAAATACATCGGTACACAGAGCAAAATCTGTTTTGACGAGTACCACTTTGATTCCGAAATTAATAATCTGAAGCGTACTTTCCGAAAGAATGGCTATGCTTTATGTGATACGGAGTCAGCGTTCTCTAAGAAAAGAAAAAGTGAAAATGTTGAACATTCACGTGATGAGCTACCACCAATTGTATTCCTGTATTTCTGCGGCACTATATTCAGCGAAATAGGCAGAGACCTGGGAAGACGAGATGTAAGACCTATTTTCAGACCTCCTAAGAAACTAAAGGAGATGCTACGCCTTGTTAAGGACAGCCTCGATCTCAGGATCCCAGAGATTTATAACATCCCTTGCGAGTGCGGAAACAATTACATCGGTCGGTCCAACCATAGAGTTTCTGACCGCTGTCCAGAACATCAATGGCATATTAAAAATCAAGAACTGGAGAAATCTGCAGTTGTTGAGCATGGCCTCACAAACAAACAAAATATTGGTTGGCGAAACAGAAGTTTTGTCGCTCTCGATGCAGAGAAGAGGCAGAGGTGTTCATCACAATGTTTACGCTGCTATGGGAGCAGTGGAGCTGCCACCAGCGTAAATGTTGACACCATCTGCGACAGCATGACGTAATTCCCGCCAAATGACAAACTATGTGCTATATACCACAGCAGCAGTTTATACAGTCAGTTGCCACTAACGAAGACAATGGAAGTAATCGTCGAAAGCTCGAGGCTTTAGCCTGTTTTATACAAATACCCATCTTTTCAGTTTTCCAAGAGATCATTTCTGCCACGGAGGAAAGCAAACACAGTTCATATCAGTCGTATAATGTAGCCTATGTGCTTTACGGATGGCTGATATTTCTACATAAAACATTTCGTTAAAAAGTGGTTGTAGTTGTTATGACCTTCAGTCCAATGACTGCTTTGATGAAGTTTGTTGCGTGGTAATTTTTGCCTAAACGGCCCCATAACCTGTTTTTAAATTGATATGCAGATCCCCATAGTCAGTCAAGTCAAATCACTAACGCTGCATGCGAACTGTAAGGAATATTCACAACCGCCGATGTCTGCATTCCTAATGATCTCTGTATCACCTTCCCTCTTGGTACAGTGAGACGGTCTTGTAATTACGGCAGCTTCGAGGCTTTTATCTGCCTCGCAAAAGGGAAGATTCACTTAAGGCCCTGAATAGTCATAAAATTTTTCTGCACTGAAAACCATTCTCCTCACAGGTGTAGAGCAGCAGACAGTCAGCTGTCCCAGCGCAGGAGGAGCAGTGAGTGGGGATGGAAGCGTGCCATAAACCTGCATTGTGCGAGAAGTGAAAGGAATCATTTTTAGCTAAGATAAGAATCCAAAAGACAGGAGAGAACATGAAGCCACATAACTTGGTAACTCCCATTAAGCCGAGTAGAGGCAGCAGCAATGTCTGTTGAAATTTCAGTAAGGGGTTCCTTGGTTGGCTCATAGTAGTTATTTCAGTAACAGGGGTAAGTTCCTGTATATGTGTACATGCACATCTTTTAATCGGCCATGACAGAAAATTTTTGACGTAGTGGGAGAGATATTCCGCCTCTTCCCAGTGTACAGGAGAAATATACCTTATTGGTTAACCATGACAAAATCCAAAAGAGTAGGGAACTGTTAAGCTTGTTTATTAGATTATCATTGGTCAGAACTTGCAAGGTCTGTTGCAGTCGGCCGGTAAGATTCCAATACTGGCAGAACCAGCTAAATTTTGTAGCGAAAAGTTAGAAGACATTTGCTTCAGGGAATCCGAAGATAATGCATTTCCCCTTCGCCTGCGGTAGCCAACTCTTGTTGCAGGGCTTGAGGCAGTACGCTGTGTCTTAGAGCTATAGAGCAAGCTGCTTCTGACTTAGAGCAGATCACAGAGGCCATGCTGAACCTCTACTGCAGTCATCCTCTGTCAACACGGATCTTAAGACTGGTAAGCATGAGCCACTGTTGCAGCTGTCAAGATGAATTGAGCACGAAGTCAGTTAATTTGCATCAGAGTTTCTTTTCATAGGCCTAATTTTCACAGCCATCTAGTTGCACCCATCATGTGCTTAGGTGAAAGTATAGGTGTCCATATATTTCCAGGCCTTTTCTTTAAATCGTTAACCTGGTCTTCAATCATTGGCTGTGTTGATGACATAGTTTTGTATTGTTGTTTTATATGTCCATCCACCTGTGGCAAGGCTACGGTTTGTATTTGCAGTCCCTTGTCCACTTGTTAAATGTTTGTATTTTTGATTCAATGGGTAATTATTTCTGACATTTCTTGGTAATAAACCAAATTGTTATTCCGACCATTAGTTTCGTTTCACAGTAATTTGCACTTAATAAGCTATCATATGCTGTGCAACCTTGTTCCTTCATGATCCTAAGGGGAACTTCCACCTCTGTAGGACACCGGAAGTAGGATACACTATGCTAAACAGCTCAGCCAACACCTCACACAGGAATCTAGTGACCCTTTGCCAGGAATTTTCCGATATCTGGCAAGCCTCTGATTTTCATAGTCATTTTTATAGGTTAATACATAAGAATTTGTTGACCTACTATTTGAATCATTTTCATTTGTTACTTTCTAACTAGAAAAGTATAAATAAATACCACAATGACAATGAACCTCAAGTGATTAACCTAAGCTTAAGTTGCATCTTCTTTACTAATTTGTGCTTTCCTTACAGCAAGAAGAGGGCAGGTAAGTAGAGTCAGTCATTGTCCTTCGTTTAGTGTGTTTGTGCTTTTGGTAGGTTTTATTTTGTATTTTCTTGTATATGCAGAACTGGTGAGCTGTTGGAGGTATTCTGTTGAGGTTAAAGATCATGTAGTAGTATGTGTACAGTAAGTAGAAATATGACACGATATCCACCAGCCCAAGTGTGGTTAGTGCAAGAATCTTCATTGCCTAAGGTCAATTAGTTCAGATGAAATATACATGACAGGTAGGTGACTCTCATCCCACTAGGTACACACAGTGCAATATAACTAGGCGTAGCACACAAGGTAACCAATCAGTACCGGAATTCTGTGAAACGTGGAAATAATTACAAGCACTAAGCTTGCCATGCTTGGCTATGCATAGGGAGCAGAAAGTAGGGACAGATTCGTTGGTTACTAATGGGACCAACAGGCAACGCTTTATGTTAATGATATAGGTAAATTTAGGAACGGGAGAGCTGTTGGTTAATAACTTTTGCAGTAACTTGTCCTGTGTGTACAAAATGGCGAGATCAACGGTAGATTCTGAATCTGCTGGGGGATATTTTTCACTTGATATATTTATATTTTGGTTTGTGGTCTAGTGCATCATTTGTGGCATTAGTATCGGTGAAAATGGGGTGTTATTGTTCATTTATCTGTTACGAGAGCGTAAGCATGATGTAATATTTGGTATGTGAACAGAAGGCTGGACTGTTTAGTAGAGGAGTACCGAAACAAAGAGGCGAATGCACCGCACTGCAGGAGGAGATTGAACATAGAACTGGTTACCACAGGTTAACAAGCCTCCACTGGGAGGTATGTCAGTTTATCCTCAATATTCGGACAGGTGTATTAATGGATATTTCACACACGTACGTACACCATGTGAGAGCACAATATTCCAGACAGGGAATGTGAACTTTAAAAAATCAATGATCATCTCCTCAGTGCGAAGAAGACAGATGTGAAAACGAGGAAGAGCGAGTATGATAAGCATGGAAAGTAGATGTGATGGACTAACAAAACCGTCATCAGATAGAAGTAGTTAAAATTACGGCAACAGCAACGACAAATGGAGTGTTAATATTTAAAGTCATGAGTCATGAACTACTCACGAAATCGGTGATGAAAGTGTTGATGCAGGCCGCTTTAAAGAGAAATACTCATACTCAAAGTAATGCCGAGTATGTCGCAGCACTCCACCAGGAAAGTGAAGAATTGTGGGCAACCCTCGCGATTCAACAAGGGGCACAAAGTATCAAGAATGACAAATTGTTCAGGGCAATGGAAGAACAGAGGAGAATGTTAGAGAAGCATGATGTAACGTTGGAAAAACATAATGCCGACTTCAAAGCATAAACAGCGAACAGTTTATGAAAATCTAGGGAACTTTGGAGGGACACAGGAAGCAAAATGAGGGCTGCCTCACTGAACTGGAAAAAGAAAGTGTAGGGCAATGCTGGCAGGTCGGAGAGTTTCGAGACCAGAAGAGCAGTTGCAGAAGGTAGATTCAGAATTAGAAACAGCCTCTATTTACATCTACATCTATACTCTGCAAACCGATGTGAAATGCATAGTAGAGGATATGTCTCATTGTGCCAGTTATGAAGGCCTTTTCCAGTTCCATTAACATATGGAGTGTGGGAAGATTGATTGTTTAAACAACTATGTGCCTGCTATAATAAGGTCGCGTGTATGAACCTGATAACCTACACAATGTTGCTTTTGAGATATTTAATGAAACGCAAACTGGTAATATTTTACAGGTTCTGATTGAATTATATTTTATTTGTCTTTGCCTTTTCAGTGTCAACACTACAAACCAATTACCCACAAAAATTCTTGAAAATATACCTTAATGTTTCGTCTACAAAAAAAAAAAAAAAAAAAAAAAAAAAAAAAAAAAAATAATAATAAAAAATTCACCAAACAAAATTTAATTATATCACTGCATGAACCTGATAAAACCACAGTAACCTTCTTTTTACTTATCATCTTCATCATCCCATGAATTTTCTGATTCATTTTCGGTCTGAAAGTGTTGACATTGTTGCTGTTGCTCTTTGTTGATCTACCTCTTATTTACTCATAGTTCGCATGGTTTAGGCACTTTGCTCCTCAGTGCAGCATGAAATTCTCGATGTTCTTCAGATATAAATTGGCATAGTTTCCTCAGGTCCTTCAGTTTAGCTTCATTGACTGGTAGTCAGTATTGGTAGAGAGATGTTAGGGATATTATGGATATCTTGCCTTTCTTTGCAATGTTTACTTCTCTGTATTCTTCCTTTACTTTTCTGTGTGGAATATGTGGTGTAGTATTTTCCTGGTAAGTGTGGGATAATCATGATGCGTGCAGCCTTTTGTATTCTAAAAATGTTGTTATCAGTTTCTTTCTTTGTAAATATTAGACAGTTCTTCAAATTTTCAATTGACACAAAGTCTTCCTTTGCCATTCGTTTCACATAAAAGGCTGTTTCTCCTTGCATGTTTATACTTATTTGCACCAAATTTCTGGTGTATATACAGCAGAGATTTTCCTTTTCTTCTTTTCTATAAACCTGAAGTAACGGTCACAAGCTAAAAGGTATACCCAGGTACAGGAAATTTCTGTTCTATTGTATGGAATATTTTCCATATATGAACAACGTAACACCAAAAACATACAAAATTCACCTTTTTGTTTTGACCTCCAGATGATTCTGACCAGGCGATCAAGTGTTTGTCTTCCGATGACCCTTCTAGTTGGTTTAGGTATGCATATAAACATGATAATCCTTTTTGTGATCCTCAACCAGCAATATCCTCTGACCACACATGCATGTGTGATTCTCCTTTAGAGTCATGGACTCCACGATTTTGTGTCCACAATTACCTGCAATAAAATGTACCTGTAATAAAATGTAACATTGGTATGTATGTGAGTAGTTTGTAGGCTTTGCTGCATATCAAATGCTGTTATGAAAAGTGTTTCACTTCAGGCAGCATTCTAGAAATCTATTTTCATTTGTTATTAGGCTTTTTCAGCTTTCTGGAGGTGTGGCCTTTTGTGTCTTACGATGCTCCTTTTCTCTGTTTCTTACAGTCATTTCTACAATGTCACACTGCTTACATGTGTCCAAACTGGGTTCACCAAAATGTAAATTCTGTTCTGAAAATGTTCATGAAGAAGGTGAATGTTGTTGGTTCTTGTATGTTGCCAGTACAACTCTCCATATATGTCACATATTTCTTTCAGAGAGTTTTGGTGACAGGTATTTTCAATTAGGATTATGTCTCTTTGTGTAGTGACTCCTGGATTTTGGTATTCTGTTAATGAAATCTTGAATAATATTCCTTCATTCTTTGGATACCTTGTTTGGCCTTCATTGATGTTTTCCCCTCTTGTCTTCTGCTGGTGTTCCATTCACTTTCATCATATTGATTGTATAACTTAATTTGGTTATTTTAATTCCAAGAACACTGGCTAGTGCCTGTTTAAAAATTATAATTTTTTCTGTACTCCCAGATAGGCTATATTTTACACGGATAGTTTTGGGGTTGTTTTTTGGACTAGCTGCATAACGTCTCTGTGGTGGCAAAAGAGTAATGCATTTAGAGAGAAATAATCACTGAGCAGTGGCATCAGGAAAGTGTGATACTGAGATCAGATATTGCATCTCGTGTGTTCTTGAACGTTCTGGAAGGATTTCTTCGAGCAGTTACGTGGTTTACCTTCTTTAATTTCAGCAACATGTCTTCCTTTGTAGTCAATGTACTTCTTTCCTTCTGTATGATTCGTCACTTATTTGTTCCTGTGCCAGGATGATTCATCACACTTATGCTTTCTTCCTCTTTATTTAAATGTTGTCTCACTTGAAATAAATATAGAAAATCAAATGTTAGCAACATTAATATTAAAATTTCACCAATTTATTCTCTTTTGCCGCTAGAGATGACATGGTACACACCTTCCTTTATGTTAATTTAATCTGTGGATTTCACAACAAATAAATTCTAATGTTTATCCATTTAATAATACATCTAAGTATTTTAAATTCAAAGTACGTAACCTTGCTCAGTTGACTCCGCTGACATTGCAAAAGCAAGCTTTCTTACTGCAGAAGCTCACTTGTTATTTTGTTCAACCGCAAGAGAATGCTTAGTCTCAAATATACATAACCACTAATGGCCTCTGTGGAGTGAAAATGGAAACAGATGTGAACTACATTATTCAGAAAACTGTAACAGATGGCATTAGCAGTCACTCAGTTGTATTAACTAATTTTTTTTAAAATGTGGGTTGTTAGGTTCATGCATCAGACTTGATCTAATCTTGTCTTCATGATCTCTAAAGGAGTGATATTTAGGAGGCTGTAGTATATTTCTAGAGCTATCATTTAAAGCCATTTCTTAAACCTTCTTAAGAAGTCTTTCTCAGGATTGTTTTCATCTATCAAGAGTCTGCCAGATCAGCTTCTTGAGCATCTCTGTAACACTCTCCCACAGATCAAACAAGCCTGTGACCATTCATGCAGACCTTCTGTGTATACATTCAATGTCTCCTGTTAGTCCTATTTGATGTGAGGCCCATACACTTGAACAATATTCTAGAGTGGGTAGCAAGAGTGGGTTGTGAGCAATCTCCTTTGTACAATGATTTCATTTTCTCAGTATTCTACCAATAAATCAAAATCTACCACATGCTTTACCCACAACTGAGCCTATGTGCTCATTTCATTTAATATCCCTTCAAAGTTTTGCACCTAGGTATTCACAAGAGTTAATCAATTCCATTTGTGACTCATTAATATTGTAGTCATAAGATACTACGTTTTTCACTTTGTGAAGTGCACAGTATTACATTTTTGAAAATTTAAAGCAAGTTGCTAATCTTTACATCACACTGAAATCTTATCAAGATTTGACTGAATATTTAAGCACCTTCTTTCAGATAGAACTTCATTAAAGATCACTGCATCATCTGTAAGAAGTCTGAGGTTAGTATTAATATTGTTTTCAAGGTTATTAATACACAACATTAACAGCAAGGGTCCCAAAAAACTTCTCTGGGGCACACTAAAATTATTTCTAAAGCTGTTGATGACTCTCCATCCAAGATAACATGCTGTGTCCTCCATACCAAAAAATTCCCCTTTTGATAATAAGCGTAGATGTGGTACAGAATCAAATGCTTTCGAGAAGTAAAGAAATACTGTGTCTGTTTGACTGCCTTGATTCAAAGCGTTCAGTATGTCATGCGGGAAAAGTGAGTGTTAGGTTTCACATGATCTATGTTTTTGGAGTCCATGTCAGTTAGCATGAAGGGGGCTATTCTTTTTGTGTTGGAGCTTGAATACGTTCTAAGATTCTACAACAAATTGATGTCAAGTATGTCAGACGGTAGTTTTCTGTATCACTTCTACTACCTTTCTCTAAATGGTTGTGACTTTCACTTACTTCCAAATAGTTGACACAGCTTTTTGTTCAAAGAATCTACCATGGATTATAATTAACAGATGTGCTAAGTCAGCCGCAAATTCACGACAGAATGTGATAATCATTCCATTGAGCTTTTTTCAATTGGTCGTTCAGTTTTAATGGTTTCAACTGTTTCTCAACGCCACTGACACTAACACTTATTTCACTCATATTTCCAGTGGTATGAGGACTTAATTGAGGCAACGCTCCTGGGCTTTATTTTCTAAAGGAATATTTGAAATTGGAATTAAGCATTTTTGCTTTTGTTTTGCTGCCTCAATATCAGTTCCTGTTTCAGCCACAAGTGATTGGTTACTAACTTTGATTCCACTGATAGCTTTTACATACAACCAGAATTTGTTTGTGAAAGATCATTTGACAACATTATGATATGATAGTCATTGAAGCACTGCTCTCTTGACAGCCAAAAACGTTTCACATTGCACCTCTCTGTCTACAGACCTATTCTTTGTTTTACACCTATTATGCAATAGTCTCTCTGTCTTTGTTTAAGTTTCGTTATGGTAACTGTACACTGTGGTGGGTCTGTCCAATTATGAACTGTTATCCTGGGTACTTCTCTATCCAATGCATGGCCAACTATCTTTGCTCCTGCCCTGTGCTAAAAGTTCCAAATTACCCACTGAGATAAACACTACTGCTCTATATCTAATTTGTTGAACACATATATCTTATTTGTTTTAATTACCCTTTTCTACTTTAGTAATCATTGTTGCTACAACTGCCTTATGATCAGTGATACCAGTTTTTAGGTGCAAATCCGCAAGGAGGTCGGGTCTGTTTGTTGCTATTGGATCTATTGTATCTCCATCGTGATTGAGGTTCTGAACTATCTGCTCTAAGTAGTTTTTAGGGAGGGCGTTTAGTAATGTTTTACAGGATGTCTTGTTACGCAAAAGCACCACAGCATTGTTGCAGATCTGCAAAGTGAAGTCTGCAACACGAAGAGTGATATTAAAACATTGATGAAGGTGTCATATAAATTCAAACAAGATATGAAGCTGATAGAGGAGAGTCACAACAAGCAGATCAATGAAATAGCTTAGCTGGACAATATGGAATCAAATTTGAGAGAGGAATATAAGGAGAACTGGGCCGAATTTACACTCAAGAGCAGTGGTTCCCAACAGGTAGTCCGCGGACCCCCAGGAGTCAGCGAGCTATGCCAGAGGGTCTGCAAGATGCTATTAGAATAAAAAATATATTAAATATATTTCGTATGATAACAGATTTTATTGTTGTGGCCGCTTCCTGCATGAGCAGAGCTTTAGCGAACGCTAACTTCTGTGTCTAGCGTCTTACTAGAGCCAGCTGACACTAGCACACTCTAGCGCAAAACTAGAATTAGATAGAGGCAAATAGTTCTGCTGTATGCCGTTAGACTGCACGTGCTGCATCTTTGCAACTGATAACTGACAGTCACTTTACACAGAAACTCGCGTTTCAGACGACAATCAGCCATTGTTAATTTATTGCCAGTGTTTTCACAGACCGTGTTGTTTACATATTCAATATTCTGTATTAAAACAGTAGTATTTGTAAAGCGTTGTTTTTCGCGGAAGCTACAGTTCGCGTAGTTAAAAATGGACCGTTTGTTAAAAAGTGGTTCGTGAAAACGAGAAGGTCTACAGATGAAGAGGAAGTTAATGCATTTGATTTTCAAGCAAGTAAGTCAGTGACTCTCGAACCGGAGTTGTCAGTGTCCACTGAACCCAAATCATTGGCGTCCCTTGAACCTAACCCTTCCAAGATCAGTGTTATGCTTACTGGAAAAATTAGAAAAAAACTCTGATTACTTGGAAATCGGTTTTACATTCACTTGACCAGAGCAACAGCCTAAACCTCAATGTGTAATTTGCTATGAAAGCCTTTCAAATGAATGTATGAAACCAGCAAATCTCCAACGCCATCTTGAAACAAAGCACCCAGAGTACAAAAGTAAATCATTAGATTTTTTTCAAAAATAAATTCGGAGGGTTGAAAACATCTCGTAAAACAATTACCAAACACTGTAGTGCAAATGTAAACGAAAATGCAACCCTTGCGTCTTACGAGGTGGCTCAGCTTGTTGCTAAATGTGGGAAAAACCACACAATTGCTGAGAAACTTATACTGCCATCAGCAATAATACTCTGCAAGAGAATATTAGGTGATGCAGCTGCTAAGGTAATGGAAACTGTCCCGCTCACAAATAATATTGTTCAAAGACGAATTACTGATATGGCAGTTAACATCGAAGAAACATTGCTATCTCTACTTTGCATCAGCAATAATACTCTGCAAGAGAATATTAGGTGATGCAGATGCTAAGGTAATGGAAACTGTCCCGCTCACAAAAAATACTGTTCAAAGACGGATTACTGATATGGCAGTTAACATCGAAGAAACATTGCTATCTCTACTTTGCATAGGTGACATGTACGCTCTACAATTGGATGAAAGCACAGACATATTGAAAAAAGCAATAATGCTGATTTTCCCACAATTCTTATGGGAGGACCAAGTGTTCAAAGATTTTCTTTTTTCATGCTATCTACTGCATACAACAGCAGACGATATTTTTACTGCATTAAATAATTATCCCAATGAACACGATGTCACCTGGAAAAAATGTGTAGGCTTGTCGACGGATGGAGCAAAGTCAATGGCTGGCAAAAAAAAAACAGGTCTTCTAGCTCGTATCAAAGCAGTAGCCCCTGAGGTGAAATGGACTCACTGTTGTACCCATCGTGAAGCCTTAGTAGCCAAAAGATTGCCTGAACCTTTGCCAAAGGTACTTAACGAAGTAGTTCAAATCATCACTGAATTAAAACTGGACATCTGCAATCCAGATTATTTTTGTTGTTGTGCAAAGACATCGGCAGTGAGCATGATCAACTTCTTATTCATACGGAAGTAAGATGACTTTCTCAAGGTAGGATCTTGTCAAGATTTTTTGAACTTAGAGACGAGGTTCGTATCTTCCTTCTTAACACAAAGTATGCGGATTTTTGCACTAACTTCTTTTGGCTTTGCTCAGTTGTGTACTTAGCTGATGTGTTTGAACACTTGAATGTGTTAAACTTGAGTTTACAAGGAAAAAATGTAGACATGTTCAAAGTTGAGGATAAGATTAGTGCTATGGTCAAAAAGTATCAGACCTGGGTGTTAAGGATAGAAAACAGGTCACTAATTAACTTTTCTACTTTAAAACAGTTCTTGCAGTCATCAGAGGAGAGTTTGCCTGACCAGATCAAGATCAATGTAGCCGAGCACCTATGCAGCTTAGCCACCACTTTTACAGGGTATTTCCCTGAACCTGGCCATGACGACAGATGGATTTGAAATCCCTTCAGCTGTGAAGAAATAGACAAAATCCAAGGCCTCACTGAAGAAGAGCAAGGTCAACTTGTGGATCTGTCCAGCTGTGGTATGATGATAAACATTTTCATCAGAGACTTCTGGGCATCAGCACGCAAGGACTACAAGAAACTTGGAGATAAGGCAATGAAAAAGATCCTTCCCATTAGCAACCACATATTGGTGTGAGCAAGCATTTACTTCCATGTGTTTCATGAAAAACAAATATAGGAATCGGCTCGACATGCGGTCGGATTTCAGAGTGAAAGTTTCAAGTTTGGAACGTAATATTTCAGAAACAATCGACTCAAAGGTCAGATTGAACTCATCTCATTAAGAACTGAAAATTAAAACTAACTATATACTGATGTTGTAACTGTATTTTTTTTGCAAATAAATAATACCTTGTATGAAATTAGTGTTTTCTTATTTTTCACACATGTCTACTCAATGCAATCTCAGGTGTAGTACACTTGAAAGACCAATACACTCAGTTTTAATTTTTTCATGTCATTTTCAGTTCATACTCAATTTTTTTAAGGAGTTTGTTATACTAAACATGTAGATTTGAAGACAAAGATTTTGAGCAATAATCAAAAATTTAACAATAACAATAATGGCTAAATTGAAAAAGTTTTAAGTTCAATATTTTTTCAATAATGAATATGTCAATGATTTTTCTAAGTACCAAAAATAGAAAACGTATAAAAAGACTCTTAATTTGGCTTTTTTAGGTACTTGATACTGTGATATGACAAGGTACCAATCATGCTCAATGAGGGGAGTCCTCAAGAAAATTTTGTCGGGAACCCCCGCTCTAGAGGTATGAGAAAAATGATGATAGTCGTTGCACTACCCCAGTGTGTGAGTGAAATGAACACAACAGAGAAGATATCGAAGAGGGTAGTGTATGTAGAGAATATATAACCACCCAGAAGACAAGTATTTTTTCGAAGCAGACCGATGATCTTCATCCAAAAATTTGAATCAGTCAATTCAACAGCATACTGCCATGCACACAGCCATGAGGAACCTATGAAAACTTAGAGACTCAGGGCAACTGCATGGCATACTTCTGTGGGTTTTTATGGCTATAGTGACGGACCACGCACCAAAAATTCAACTTATTACGTAAGGCACTTTTATTACGGTTCGTATATTTACAGAAACACAAGAAAAACAATGCACAATTTCACGACATGTGTATCACTAGTCAAGTCGCAGACAGGACTGCCAAAGAAGCTCGAGTCTCCAAAGACCGTTTACTCTGCGCTTCGCCGGTGAAGTTACCAGCAGTCGACTGTCGCCACAGAGCCTCCCCCCCCCCCCCCCCCTCCCAGGAGTGCAGAGCACTGGGGAAGGACGTGGGTGTCTTCCTGTGTAGTGGCATTGTGGGATGCTCGCTGGTTGATAGCAGCGTGTGCTAAGTGTCCATACTGCCTGTGCAGGGTGGACTAGCGCTTGTATAGTCCGCCATTCAGTGGGGGTGGGGGGGGGGGGGGCAGACTGGTCAGCCTGCGCGCATGAACTGGATGGGCACAGGAGATGTCGTTGCAGTACCGGCGGAGAGGGGAATGCGAATCTTGAGCATCCCGTCGGTGCTGAACATCGCAGTTATGGCAGCCATATCCACCCCATTTGGGATAGGGGCTGTGCGCAGGATGGTGATGTGTGACGTGGATGTGGACCGACATGAAGTGTCCCCTATGCGGAGGACGAAGATGGATCCCTCATGGAGCTGCAAGGAAAGCTCATAGCGTTGGCACTCAGAGGTGTTGATTGTGATGCAAATTTCGTCGACAGTGGACGCATGGTGCACTAGGGGGGGTGGGGGCGAAAAGTAATGTAGTTCAGGAGAAACATTGGAACACTCTGTGGAGGCATTGGGTACCAACACTTGGGACGGTGTAATATCACACGCAACATGAGTTTGAGCCGGAGGTTGTGGATTGTCACACGCAGTTGCCCTCGGGTGTAGGCTCGGTGCACATACAATCATGGTGGGACGCAGGAGGGTGGGTGGTCTATGTGGGATCGGGGTCGTCACCATCTGATGGAAGAACACTCGACTCGGGGGTGTGTGTTACAGATTCTTCGATCGTCCAGGCTGGTTTCATGCGTTGGAGGGAAACTGTCTGCCGGCGACCACCGACAAGAATGTCCATAGTATTGTCCCTGCGAGCCACTACTCGATGTGGGCCACAGTAGGGTGGCTGTAATGCCAGTTTGACTGTGTCATCCCGTAACATGATGAACTCACAAGAGTCCAGTGCCGCATGCCTGAACACGCGAGGGCGGTATGTGGCCGTGGAAGAGGCGTGTAGATCGCGGCTATGTGTGTCCGGACCCGTTCAACTAGCATGGGGAGGTCGGACAGGTCGGCGATTGCTTCGTCGTTGACGAACTCTGCGGGGTGGACTAGTGTCTCACCATACAGGAGCTCTGCGAGTGAAGCCTGGAGGTCTGTCTTGAAAGCCGTGCGTATTCCTAGCATAACCCAGGGAAGGGGATCGCACCACTCACCACCATGGCACATGAGTGCCGCTTTCAGCATTCTGTGCCACCGCTCGACCAGTCCATTGCTCTGGGGGTGGTAAGCTGTAGTGCGGAATCTATCCACCCCACAGAGGACGCAGAGTTTGTTAAACAGCAGGGATTCAAACTGTCTTCCCTGGTCGGTGGTGATGGATGTAGGACAGCCAAATCAAGCTATCCAGGAGGATACAAATGCGCAGGCTACGGAATCTGCTGTGATATCCTGCAGGGGGATTGCCTCCACCCAACGTGTAACGTGATCAATGCCGGACAGGATATACCTGAAACCATCCGACACGGGTAATGATCCTATGAGATCCACACGTACATGACGGAAGCGGCCTTTCGGGATGTCGGATTTACCTAGACTGGGTTGTGTGTGCCTGCCGACTTTGCTGCGCTGGCACTGTAAACAAGCACGAGCCCAAGTACGACAATCCCTCTTCACACCTGGCCACACAAAGCGTTCTGTAACCAGGCACGTAGTAGCCTTAGCACCAAGATGTGCCAGGTTATGTAAAGTAGTGAACACTTGGCGACGCAGCGCAGGGGGAACAATAGGCCAAGCGGTGCCCATGGATGTATCACACCACAGTGGCTTGGCCGAGCCTGGTAGGTTGCACGAAATGATCTGAAGGGAAGTATCGGGGTCCTGTCGGAGGATGTGCAATTTGGTGTCACTGTCCTGTAAGTGGGCCAATTCATCGAAATTAATGGGGGATGAAATTGTAGTGATACGTGATAGGTAGTCAGCCACCACATTTTCTGACCCTCGAATGTAACAGATGTCTGTTGTGTATTGGCAAATTAAGTGCATTTGCCGGAACCTACGTGGGGGAAGGTCAGTAGCGGGGTTGCGGATAGCCTCCGTGAGGGGATGGTGGTCCATGAAAATTGTTATATTACCTCCTTCAGTGTCTGTGCAGAAATATTTTACAGCTTCATAAACTGCAAGCAATTCTCTGTCGAATGCTGACCATTTACATTGAGCTGTAGATAATTTTTTGGAAAAAAACCACAGTGGTTGAGTCGTGTCATTGACATGCTGTTGTAGGACTGCACCGATTGCAAAATCACTTGCATCCGCTGTAATCGAGATGCAGGCATCTGGCAAAGGATGGGCGAGAATGACACCATGTGCTAATGCTGATTTAAGGTCTTCAAAAGCTCTCGCCATGTTATCAGACCACGGTACTCGGCAGCTGCCTGAGGTTTGTTTCCCAGCCAATGCATCAGTCAAAGGGGCTTGAATTGCTGCCGCCATCAGCAGGTTACGACGGTAGAAATTGACAGTTCCTAAAAACCGGCGTAATTTGCGAAACGACACTGGGAGGGGTAGCTCACGAATGCTATCAACCCGCTCCTGCGGGGGGCATATACCATCCGAGGAGACTGTGTACCCCAGAAAAGTGACAGCAGTGCAGCGGAGTTGTGACTTGTCATTATTGATCTCGACTCCGTTACGTGTCAATAAGTCCTGTATTGTGGCCAGGTGGAGTTCATGTTCCCTGTCAGAGGGGGAGAAAATTAGTATGTCATCGAGGTATGCGTAGCAATATGTGCAGTTAAAAAGAAGTGAGTCTATAAAATGCTGCCAAGTTTGGGCCGCGTTTTTGAGACCATAAGGCATGTAACAAAATTCGTACAGGCCAAAAGGTGTGATTACTGCTGTCTTTGGGATGTCACTCTGTTCCACTGGTATCTGTAAATTTGCCTTGGGGCAGTCCAAGACACTGAAGATGCATGCTCCGCTAAGTACTTGCGCAAAGTCTTGTATGTGAGGTATCGGGTAATTGTCTAATACCGTCCGCGTGTTGAGGTGACGGTAGTTGGGAACTAAATGTATGGGAGAGGACTAGTTACTGTCCGATGGGCAAACAATGCCTGTCCTTAGAAGTTCCTCCACTGCAGCTTTAGCAAGGCATAGTTTATGTGGTGGCAGTCGGCATGCTTTATGGCGCACTGGAGGCCCATCTGTCGTGACAATTTTGTGTGTCGTGCCATTCGTGATAGTGTTCAGCTTGGCTGGCGAACTCATTTGGGGGCCGTCGTGAATGGGAGTCGGTAGCACACAAGAGTCACTAACCTGATGTGCCAGGGAAGCTGTCTGCTTCGGTGTCGACAAAGTTCCATGAGGTGCATCTCTGGTGTCAGGTGGTGGCGGCGGTGGCAGGCGTTGTCCGAGGCGTCGTGCCTCGGTGAGGGCTTGCGTAGCACGGTTCCGTTCGATGTTGTGAGCACGGAGATCGTCGACTGCAGGGCGTTCGGGCTGGAGATGGGCGGTGGAAATTGTGAGGCTGTCTGCCAATGAAGAGCACTTGATGGGAGCTGTGTCCAGGTTGTCGGGCAGCCGAGGAGGAGGGGGGGCCGAAGAGGCAACTGAGCATGCAATGTGCGTGGAGGAGGTGTGGTGCAATAATGCGGCTGACTGAAGATCTGGAGACAGTTCAAAGTGGAAAAGGAAGTTGATGCCTAATACTGGATCTTCGACATCAGCCACGTAGAAGGACCAAGTGAACTGTTTACCAGGTATGAGTTCAATAGGTAACTTGGCCAAACCCTCCACACGAAGTGTCGATTTATTTGCTGCTCAAAGGGACAGTTTGATTCGTGTCATGTCCTTTACAGAAAATGTGGGAGGTATGACACTTACGTCTGCTCCAGTATCGACAAGAAAATACCGGCGCGAACCTACATCCAAGGCGTACAGACGTCCTCGTGGGGTGGGGGATCTGACAGAATGCAATGTCTGTGGGCGCCCCTGCCTGTATCCGCAGGCCATGGCGCCTACTGCGGCCCGCGTGCGTTGTTTGGGAATGCACAGGGCGGACGGCAGTTGCGAGCGGCGTCCCTGAAAGTGGTGTGAAACCAGCATATGCGTGAGTCGGCTGTACTCATCCCGCCAGCCGAAGCGTCAGGCGGGGGGAAGGTGGGGCGGGCAGGCGCTAGCCCGGTTAGGGGTGGGGAGCGGCTGTTGCCGACCCGCTGGCGGTTCCCGGTCTTGGCCGCTAGGTGGCTGCTGTTCTATCTGTCTGCAATACGCACGCGCCCGGCCTCTACCGCCCGACGGTGGAAGTATACCCACAGGGTTACCAACCTCAGCGGTGTTAGACACTGTGCTGCGTGGGGGAAGGTGGCTGTGTCGAATAATGGCATATGCCTGGTCCGCCAGCCGTAGTTTATCCTCGAGTGACGCCGTGGTATGTTGAAGCAAATGTAACTGTAGTTCTTGCGGCAGCTTCACCAACCACAATGCCCGGAGCGCTAAGTTCGGCAGGATCTCGGAACCGACCTGTGCACGCAAGCGTCGCCACAGCTGTGAGGGTGTTCTGTCACCTAAAGTCTCGTCGTAAATTATGTTGTGAATAGTATCGGCCGGCGGACGAGAGAGGCATTCGATAAGTAATGCACGAGCAGAGGCATATTTGTTGCTCTTAGGTGGGTTCAGCAATAAGTCACTTATGAGATCAGGGTGGTCGTGCAGGTGGTTCACTAAACACATGAAACGGGTGCTGTCGTCTGCAATACTGTGTATGTCCAACATGTTGTCCACCAAGGTAAACCACGTCACTGGGTTGTCCGGTTGTAACGGCGGCAGCTTCAGAAAAAGGGCGGGGGCCAGTGTTTGCGGGGCTGTAGGAGAGGCACGAAACGCACGGGGATTCTGCATGGTGTTCACTGGTGCAAAATGTGCCTCAGTGGCAGGCGATGTGTTGCGTTGAATGTCCGTTAGCTGTGTAGGTGAGACGTGGTATCCAGTCCTTGTAGGCATGGATCTGTATGGCCACGCGACAAGCACGGCGCGGCAGGTGCGGGCGGGAAACTGCCGGTGCAGCCGAAATCTCGAGCAGAGGTGCGAGATTGCGATTGAGTGCCGAGTGACAGGGCGGAACCACGGCAGGTGCGTCGCCAGAGGTGTGTGCGGGGCGGCAGGACGGATAGGCGTATAAATGGTCTGGCGCGGTTGGCGCGAGTGTCCCTTCGACCGGCGCGAAGGGGGGCATGTTAAACAGCGGCCGTGCGTGTGGACCCAGAAACTGGCCAGCCGCGTGGTCCATGTTGTGTGATAGAAACTCGGGGTTTCCGGGGTCCTGTGCTGAAGGGGCATTCTGTTGAGCGTAGAATGCCGTAGAAGGTGTCCACGACGATGTGTACAGCGCACGGTGTGGTATGCCGGCAGAGGTTAGAGTTGTCCGGCCAGGCAAGGCAAACACGGGAGATACGAACATTCCCGGTGTATTAGTGGCACACGGGGTGAAGCATTGTGCTTCACAGTCGAATGTCCATTCTGCAGTCGCGGCGTCATGCACTGCCATAAAAACTGGAGGCTGCGACATTGTATTTTGGCGCGAAACCGGTGATACACAGCGAGTGACTGCAACGTATTTTCGCGACTCGGGGTCACCAATGTGGGTTTGTATGGCTATAGTGACGGACCACGCACCAAAAATTCCAACTTATTACGATAAGGCACTTTTATTACGGTTCGTATATTTACAGAAACACAAGAAAAACAATGCACAATTTCACGACACCTGTATCACTAGTCAAGTCGCAGACGGGACTGCTAAAGAAGCTCGAGTCTCCAAAGACCGTTTACTCTGCGCTTCGCCGGTGAAGTTACTGGCAGTCGACTGTCGCCACACTTCCAACAAATTCGCTGGTAGTACATGGAAGAATATTGGTCACAAGCATGAAAGGTACACGAAGAGAAGGACCTACTCAAGCACAGGGGATGTGACTGCCATCCAGAGGAAGTCCTTAATTGTAATATTGAATATAATAGCAAGGGAGAGGTACAGCCTACGGAGGTAATGATTTGATAAAGAGTAATATAATTTGAAAGTGGAGGAAAGGTAAGGTCTCATAGTCAGGTACAGAAAGAAAACTACACAAATGAACAGCTGTTGTAATGAATATCATAATAGAGTGTTCTGTATTCTTTTGCATTTCAACCATATGCAACAGAAGGCTGTCAGATTTTTCCACAGTACAACAATTCACGAGAAAATAAATGAATCAGAAAGCATTGAGATTGCAGTTACTTATTCTCAAATACTAACTTTTGAATCTAAAGTTAAATGAAGTTACTGCTTAAGTAAATGACTGGCTTAACTTAAACTTTGTTATGTAAAAAATTGACTTGCAGTAACCTCAGAGTAATATAGGACAAAATTTAGAAATTGGTTAGCGATTTATTTTTGATTATTGAAAGATTGAATTGAATTTAATTTAAGCAAATGAACAACTTATTTTACCTTTAAAATAATGACAATAAGATACATAGCAAACCAGCAGAAGTCACCCTCTAAGCTAAATACAGAAGAAATGAAATTGTGCACTATTAATTTGTGCTGTATCTTTAATTATTAGTTTTTCCAATGAAATTTTACATCACTTTAAGCAAATGTAGTTAATATTTAAAACTACAAATTAAGCAAGTTAAGCCTCTGTTACGCAATACAAGAACGAGTAGTTTCTGAGGCAGAAAATTTAGACTGAAACTGGTCAGTAGCAACCACATAGAATTGACAGTAAATAGTTAATCGGTTTTCGTATTCTTATGACACTCGGTGATTCCATGGAAAGGAAAGGGACCCTGCCTGGTAGTAATGTCTCAGACGATGACAACACGGATGCCCTGCAAGCTTTAACTATTGAAAGTTATTATTCAAGTTAGTCATACTTTGTGAAAGAAATGTAACTGAGTAAACCCTCTACATTCCTATATCTGTCAGTTCATAGTCTTACGATGCTGTAGTTGTGTGGACGACGAAGAATGTAGCCGACAACAGTGCTGAGCTGTCACTGCTGCTGCTGCTGCTGTTTGAGAACCCAGAGTCGTCTCCAGAGCCAAGGATATTTACAGGACAGACAATAGTTAGATTGGAGCTTCCTCTGACTGTCTAGTCCTATCGTGCTCTCAGTGCTAATGGTTTAACGAATCAGAAGTTATCAACGGATATCAAACAGCAAAAAATTTTGAATGATGCAGAAGGTATTTTATCTGCATTTTTGGTATTACAAGCTGCTTTAAACTAATGGGATGATTGAAATCCTGGTCATGTAAGATACCAAGGACAGTTGCTTTGAGCACTGTGGAAACTGAATATATGGCCTTATTCTCCACTACCCAAGAAACTCTGTGGGTCAGAACGCTGATGTGTGAAATAGAATCTCTTTAAAAAATAAAAGCAAATCTTTTGTGATAATATGGGAGCTATTAAACTTGTCAAAAATAATTTTACCAGTGTAAGATCTAGGCACATTGACATGTAGTATCACCATCAATGATCTCTGCACAAAAGAAATGTTATCAGATCTAACCAAGCATCTCAATAAGGACAAGTTTCAGAAGTTCGTGGAACATTGTGGTCTAACCTGAGATGTGTAGTGTTCAGTATCTGAGAAATATTTGTTCGAGGGGCGTGTTGGAGATAGGTAAACAAAGTATTTTTTCAGTCTGTATAGTTGTCCATAGAATACATTGTGTTGAGTGCAATAAACCTCTGTGAAATGATATTATATGGTTGTTTATTGGCAATGAGATTTTGTGCATAGCCTATATGTAAAAAGGAGTTATGTATTAATAAAATATAAGTTTTCATTTTGCCCCTAAACAGTATTTACACGTCATTTTGCTGCAATAAACTAAAAAAATCCAAGAATTCTACCATGAGAAGAGGAATCTGTGGGAATATCAGCACATATATTTGTTACTTACTTTTCATACATAAGAGAAACCTGACTCTGATTCACTTATTTGACTGAAGTGGTACCTTTTAGCTCTGACTAACTTAATGAGACCAACAATACCACAATGTTTGCCCTGCAGGAAGTCAGATAATGACTAGCACATTTCTAGCAAACATTTGAACAGGCTTAAATGGAAAGTAACATGAAAGTTTAACTTTGCACTAAAATCCTCATGCTCCTGCATTATGTTCTGAATTTACTGCCTGAATGTTTATTAGGGTTATAACGATAGTTTCAATTATCTTCTTCACACCCAGACATGAAGCATATTGATGGGTCCATCTAGTCTCACTTTTCCAATCTTCACTTCTGTTTTTGTATCACTTAACATTTAATACACTGCAGAGCAACTCATAAGTACTTAGAGTCCCTGCAGTGTCTTAAAAGAATCTGCAGTCAATTTTGTCCCTCTGCATGTTGCTACTGTGACTAGATTCAACTTATGGTTCATACAGTGTTTGTAGATGGCTTGTGGGAGCCCCTTGCTCAAAAAAGCTTGAACACCTGCCCAAAAACCACTGATAAGTGCAGTCCCATTAAATGTTTGTGCAATACAGTAATTTAAATTAATTCTACAGTTTGGTTTCTTTAATGCAGACTAACAAAGAAGAAGTGCCCATTTTTTTTTGTAGGTTCAAAGCCTAGGAAACATTCATATATGTTACCATATAAACAGTACCAAATAACAATATAATAGAGGGAAACATTCCATGTGGGAAAAATATATCTAAAAACAAAGATGATGAGACTTACCAAACAAAAGCGCTGGCAGGTCGATAGACACACAAACATACACACAAAATTCAAGCTTTCGCAACAAACGGTTGCTTCATCAGGAAAGAGGGAAGGAGAGGGAAAGACGAAAGGATGTGGGTTTTAGGGGAGAGGGTAAGGAGTCATTCCATTCCCGGGAGCGGGTGGATATGTGGGTGTGTGCGAGTGTATACCAGTCCTTTTTTCCCCCTAAGGTAAGTCTTTCCGCTCCCAGGATTGGAATGACTCCTTACCCTCTCCCTTAAAACCCACATCCTTTCGTCTTTCCCTCTCCTTCCCTCTTTGCTGATGAAGCAACCGTTTGTTGCGAAAGCTTGAATTTTGTGTGTATGTTTGTGTTTGTTTGTGTGTCTATCGACCTGCCAGCGCTTTTGTTTGGTAAGTCTCATCATCTTTGTTTTTAGATGTACCAAATAACAATTTATAGTTGCTCAGTTTTTTAATAGTCTTTTGACTTGTCAACCGTTAGAGCAAAATACTGGTCTTTTTTCACTTCATCAAGGTATGCTCTAGCACAGTGTTGTTGATGGTGCTAAGAATTTCATTTTGTGTATCATCATGTGTGCATTTTCCCCTTTTAAATTCATGTTGTTTCCTAACACTCAGATCTCTTTTCCTGTAAGTTCCATTAAGTTCCCTTATTTGCACTATCTTTTGATTCATTATGATCTCTTTGAACTATTGCTTGAAGGATTGTGTGTCAAAGTACATCAGCAATCGTTTCTATGTTTCCTCTGTTTTCCTGAACATTTAGAGCAAACACTTCATATGTCAGAGAAACAGCTGGTGCATTCCCTCCAAGCTCACTTTTAAAATTTCTGAAAGACTCCCAATCAACTACAGAGTTTTTGTGTGCGAAGCTATTCTCATGCTGTTTAAAGCCAGAATTAGACTCTGTTGCTCCTTTTCGTTTAGTGAAACACTCACTTACAAAACTAAGCCATTCACTTTTTGTGCCTTGAGTTTGGGAACCGAAAAATTGATAGACAAAACAATATGCAGTATCATGTACAACACTATACTCTAGCCAAGGATGAATTTGGTACCAACCTGCCTGGAAATTTCTTTCTTTGTCTCCAAACATGCAAAAAAATGACTTAAGAGGGGGTTTTGGTTCATCAATAGATTTCATAGATACATCATAAACTGAAGCAGATAGACTAGTCCTGCTGGTGCTACTGCTAGGAATAGAAAATAAATCCATGCCTCTATTTTATAAGAGTTTATCATTTTCCAGACTCTTCCTACTTCAATTTCTTCATCATCATCAAACACAATTTTTTCTACATCACTTTCTGGACCATGGAAACTAGCCCCTGCAGTTACAGACAGAGACGTTATAATATCCTCATTTTGTTTAGTTGCTTTTTTTGCAGACTGAAGAAATCTGATATGGTAGGCTCTTTTGCCATTTTACTATGTTTACTTCTCATTAGAGGCACAATTCACTACCAAAAGTAAAACAGAGACCACAGTGAAACCACATATACTTTCGTTGCTTACCATTAATGGAAACTATAGCAGAAACATACAATCACAAAAGAGACAGTGGGGAAAAACCTCTCATTTGATAGATCGATCAACTAGTTTTTTCACTCATTGTCCAACAGGTACAGATCAATGGATAAGTCATTGTTAACCCTGTTATACTAAAATCCACTTCAAATATATTTGTTTTATTATACAGCTTTAATATGGAACAACACTTAAGTCTTTAACAAATTAACAGAGTGGTTTGCCATATGTTTAAAACTACGTACAAGTTATTTTTCATTTTATAAAATAAAGTTTGTCTTTGGACTTTGAATTTGGGTGGGCCCCAGCCCACACTGGCCCACTGACTGGTGGGCACAGGAGAAATATAAAGTAGCAAGAGGTCTTGAAGGAAAGACAAAACCACGCCGAAAGAAGTGTTTAAAGAATTATTTGATGGTGATAATGAGACTGAGGGTTCATTTGATTTTGTAATGTGTACCATAAATATGCAGGAAAAAGGCAGGGATGTTGAAACTGATCGTTTAAGGGTGCAATGTTTAGAAAGGGGTGAAATTAAATATATGCAGCCTATAAGTGAAATGAACGATGTTGATGAAGAAAGGAAGTTTATGTCTCTCAAAACTAAAAATAGTGTTCCAGTGGTTGTCATAAAATTTTCCTCTAAACATAAGACTCCCTTGAAGAATGAGGAAAGAGGCCTCGAGTTTGAGCAGTACAAGAGACGCAAAAGGTGAGATTTAAAAGATACTCACACAGGCGAGAGAACTGCTGTAAGAGGCAATGGTGACAGAGTTGCACATTGTGAATGAGGAAAAGGTTTTGTGTAAGTATGTATACAAGTGTAATGTTGTGTGTAGTACATTAGAATTTTGGAGGTTTATAATACATGTGTAAAGCTTAAAGTGGTGCATTTAAGATGCATGTATAATGTATGGAAGCACATGAGTCTTGGTATGTGGTGGTCAGCAGAACATAATTAGCATCATTATTTAGGTAAGAGAGGAATATGAATTATTTGTACATAAGATTGGGGAAGCAATTCCAAAGAATTATTTAAATTTGTTACTTGTAGTATTTTGGATGGGTTTCTCATATGATATATGTAGTTTATTTGGTGCTTCAGTGTCATCAGCTCTCATTAAAGTTTTAACTACTTGTGGGAGTAAAAGAGACACCGGTAGTTAGTGCAGAATATGAGCAAAGTTTTTGGGGGGCATATTTCGTGGGTTAATTCTATAACATATGTCATTTAGCAATAATTTTTATGAGATTTGTATGAGTAAATGTTGCAAATAAATTCATATAAAGGTCATGAGAATAATTCTGGGGATAAGTGTTTCCTTATGAAAATAGAATTTTGATGAATTTATAGTGCAGTTTAGTTGCTGAGAGAAGGACAGTTAAATGGGGGACTTCTCCACAGGGTAGTATTAGTTTTAAGGTTTCTAATTAGAAGTGGTAAAATTAAAGAGAAATGAGAAAATGTTTGTTAGTTTTTGGGGTTGAACAAATTTCATTGTTCAAAAAACCTGTTTTTAGTTGGAACATGGACAGAGTGTTTGAAATATTGAGCAAATCAAGTGTTTTGACTACACTATAGATCAGACACTGCTTGCTGTCTTGTTTGCAAATGTATTGGTTCCTCTGGAGGAGGGGGGGTGTCCAGTGCCTGATTTAAGGGGATTCAGAAAGTTATATGGTTATTGGTAACTGTACCACAGTTGTACATCGGCAGCTATTGTCCTTCAGCACTAATGGTGACTGCAGATTCACTCATGTTTGGCATGACACATGGTCACGGGGGTCATGAAATTCTGCAGTGGCGGCTGGACTGTGAACCATCTAAATTTCGACGCCAGAGCACAGATCTCAGATCTCTTTTCCTGTAAGTTCCATTAAGTTCCCTTATTTGCACTATCTTTTGATTCATTATGATCTCTTTGAACTATTGCTTGAAGGATTGTGTGTCAAAGTACATCAGCAATCGTTTCTATGTTTCCTCTGTTTTCCTGAACATTTAGAGCAAACACTTCATATGTCAGAGAAACAGCTGGTGCATTCCCTCCAAGCTCACTTTTAAAATTTCTGAAAGACTCCCAATCAACTACAGAGTTTTTGTGTGCGAAGCTATTCTCATGCTGTTTAAAGCCAGAATTAGACTCTGTTGCTCCTTTTCGTTTAGTGAAACACTCACTTACAAAACTAAGCCATTCACTTTTTGTGCCTTGAGTTTGGGAACCGAAAAATTGATAGACAAAACAATATGCAGTATCATGTACAACACTATACTCTAGCCAAGGATGAATTTGGTACCAACCTGCCTGGAAATTTCTTTCTTTGTCTCCAAACATGCAAAAAAATGACTTAAGAGGGGGTTTTGGTTCATCAATAGATTTCATAGATACATCATAAACTGAAGCAGATAGACTAGTCCTGCTGGTGCTACTGCTAGGAATAGAAAATAAATCCATGCCTCTATTTTATAAGAGTTTATCATTTTCCAGACTCTTCCTACTTCAATTTCTTCATCATCATCAAACACAATTTTTTCTACATCACTTTCTGGACCATGGAAACTAGCCCCTGCAGTTACAGACAGAGACGTTATAATATCCTCATTTTGTTTAGTTGCTTTTTTTGCAGACTGAAGAAATCTGATATGGTAGGCTCTTTTGCCATTTTACTATGTTTACTTCTCATTAGAGGCACAATTCACTACCAAAAGTAAAACAGAGACCACAGTGAAACCACATATACTTTCGTTGCTTACCATTAATGGAAACTATAGCAGAAACATACAATCACAAAAGAGACAGTGGGGAAAAACCTCTCATTTGATAGATCGATCAACTAGTTTTTTCACTCATTGTCCAACAGGTACAGATCAATGGATAAGTCATTGTTAACCCTGTTATACTAAAATCCACTTCAAATATATTTGTTTTATTATACAGCTTTAATATGGAACAACACTTAAGTCTTTAACAAATTAACAGAGTGGTTTGCCATATGTTTAAAACTACGTACAAGTTATTTTTCATTTTATAAAATAAAGTTTGTCTTTGGACTTTGAATTTGGGTGGGCCCCAGCCCACACTGGCCCACTGACTGGTGGGCACAGGAGAAATATAAAGTAGCAAGAGGTCTTGAAGGAAAGACAAAACCACGCCGAAAGAAGTGTTTAAAGAATTATTTGATGGTGATAATGAGACTGAGGGTTCATTTGATTTTGTAATGTGTACCATAAATATGCAGGAAAAAGGCAGGGATGTTGAAACTGATCGTTTAAGGGTGCAATGTTTAGAAAGGGGTGAAATTAAATATATGCAGCCTATAAGTGAAATGAACGATGTTGATGAAGAAAGGAAGTTTATGTCTCTCAAAACTAAAAATAGTGTTCCAGTGGTTGTCATAAAATTTTCCTCTAAACATAAGACTCCCTTGAAGAATGAGGAAAGAGGCCTCGAGTTTGAGCAGTACAAGAGACGCAAAAGGTGAGATTTAAAAGATACTCACACAGGCGAGAGAACTGCTGTAAGAGGCAATGGTGACAGAGTTGCACATTGTGAATGAGGAAAAGGTTTTGTGTAAGTATGTATACAAGTGTAATGTTGTGTGTAGTACATTAGAATTTTGGAGGTTTATAATACATGTGTAAAGCTTAAAGTGGTGCATTTAAGATGCATGTATAATGTATGGAAGCACATGAGTCTTGGTATGTGGTGGTCAGCAGAACATAATTAGCATCATTATTTAGGTAAGAGAGGAATATGAATTATTTGTACATAAGATTGGGGAAGCAATTCCAAAGAATTATTTAAATTTGTTACTTGTAGTATTTTGGATGGGTTTCTCATATGATATATGTAGTTTATTTGGTGCTTCAGTGTCATCAGCTCTCATTAAAGTTTTAACTACTTGTGGGAGTAAAAGAGACACCGGTAGTTAGTGCAGAATATGAGCAAAGTTTTTGGGGGGCATATTTCGTGGGTTAATTCTATAACATATGTCATTTAGCAATGATTTTTATGAGATTTGTATGAGTAAATGTTGCAAATAAATTCATATAAAGGTCATGAGAATAATTCTGGGGATAAGTGTTTCCTTATGAAAATAGAATTTTGATGAATTTATAGTGCAGTTTAGTTGCTGAGAGAAGGACAGTTAAATGGGGGACTTCTCCACAGGGTAGTATTAGTTTTAAGGTTTCTAATTAGAAGTGGTAAAATTAAAGAGAAATGAGAAAATGTTTGTTAGTTTTTGGGGTTGAACAAATTTCATTGTTCAAAAAACCTGTTTTTAGTTGGAACATGGACAGAGTGTTTGAAATATTGAGCAAATCAAGTGTTTTGACTACACTATAGATCAGACACTGCTTGCTGTCTTGTTTGCAAATGTATTGGTTCCTCTGGAGGAGGGGGGGTGTCCAGTGCCTGATTTAAGGGGATTCAGAAAGTTATATGGTTATTGGTAACTGTACCACAGTTGTACATCGGCAGCTATTGTCCTTCAGCACTAATGGTGACTGCAGATTCACTCATGTTTGGCATGACACATGGTCACGGGGGTCATGAAATTCTGCAGTGGCGGCTGGACTGTGAACCATCTAAATTTCGACGCCAGAGCACAGATTGTGTGCTGTGTTGGTGATGGTGAAGTGCTACAATATGGTCAAAGCAAGAAGGTGTTATCAGATGAGCGCAAAAGGGCTAAAAACTTTTGAAAAGATCAAGCTGACTTGAAAATTACATACAAGTTATGCATTGACCGATGACCGTAGCAGTCTGGTCCCTTTAATCCCACAAGTTATGTGTTTGTTTCAGCATTTAATTAATATACCGTGTATGTTTGTGTTCGTTTGTGTGTGTATCGACCTGCCAGCGCTTTTGTTTGGTAAGTCTCATCATCTTTGTTTTTAGATACATTTTTCCCACGTGGAATGTTTCCCTCTATTATATTTTTATAATTTCTGTTAGACTTAGTATGCTGATAAGGTGTTTGACATATCCTAGGAGGTACATGATGTTTCACACACCATCAGAGAACTCTAATGTAGTATATACAGATAGGTCCAAACAGGGGGATGCTATTAGTTGTTCTGTCATTTTTCCTACCTATGTCTTCAGATTTTATCTGCCTAGTGAGTTTACTATCTTTGACGCTGAACCCTATGCGATTCTTACAGCTGTGGGCCAGATGAAATTGTGATTGTGGATCCAAATTCCTCATCTGCTCCGATTTGCTCAGTACCGTGCAGGCCATCCATTATATGTACCCAGCAGACAGAACTGTCCAGAACATCCACGACACCATCCTGCACTCACAAAGACGAAGAAAGTAGGTCTCACTCTGCTGGGTACCAGGACATGTGAGCCTCCATGGGAATGGATTAGCCAATACCACGACCAAGGTAGCATGTCCCCTTGCCAGGATAACTGATTGCCCTATCCCTCTGCTGCACTGTCATTCCTGCGAGGAGCTGTAATGCACCTTTGGGAGGAAGAGCGGCTAGACATGACACATAATAAGTTGCGATCAGTAAAAGAGACTGCGAGGCCATGATTCGCCTCCTTCTGGCCAGTGAAGATTGCTGAGATCTTTTTAATGTGACTTCGGATAGGAGACAGCACCTTGACCCATCACTTCCTTCCCAGACATTTGTGAAGCATGCGGTGTGCTGATTACAGTTCACCACATTTTAACGAATTATATTTTATATGATGACAGGAGGGTACAAGCTGGTTTACCAGCAGACCTACCCTCAATTTTAAGTGATAATGAGCTGAATGTGCTGCAAGTTTTACGATTTTGTGTTTTATCTTTCCTTCTACCTAAGCTCTTAGGTAAAGTTTTTCGTTTGTTAGACGATGATTGGCTCATTCGGTTATCATCTTCATGAATAGCCAATCTTCTTTCCAGACTCTTCTTCTGATATCAGTATTTTTCATGGTCTGCCGTGACTCACTTTCTCCATTGTACCATATGGAGGAATCGTACATGTTCATGTAAGAAAGAGTATGAGGGAGTGTACATGGTATTATGTTGTACTTTAGGCTATGCTCATATTGTGTGACCTAGCACCATCGTCGCATAGATTCTATCTACAGGTGCTGACGACCACGATGTTGAGCACCTTAAAGATGCAACAACAACAACAACAACAACAAAAACACAAAGATACTTACTTTATTGTACTCATGTGCAAGTAGTATGTTCTATTTATTATATTATGTAGGTATTCATTACGTTATTTAAGTATGTCAAATTTGGTGCCAAGTTAGAGAGCTAATGGGCCACATTAAGTGAGTAGGCGAGTAATTCGGCAGCCCAAAATTGGTACGAGGTAAGGTGCATTTGTTGCATGGCTGAACGCTAGTGGACCCAGGCCTCAGGGTGCCCTGCGGCCACTGTGGCAAGATAACTGGTTCTGGTCAGCCAAGTGCAGGGACCAGCAGTGTCGTCGTGACTGGAAAATCCCAGTACAGGGTATTTAAGCAACTGTTGCTTGCATAGCCCTTGTGCAGGAGATGCTCCAAGAGATGATGGAGTGTCAGACAGAAAAATGGCTTCTTACAGCTCTTCACGAATCTATTATAACTTACAATCAAGTGTTAAAGCAAATCTGAATATGTCTGCAGTCTCAGAAAAATGATGCTTATCCAGTGATACGATAATAATTCAATAGCTTTAAAAATACAGAAGTTAATATTTCACAGAGAATAAACATTTTCACAATGAATCTCAGAATTAACAACTTTTAAAACTGTCATGTGGTTTCAACATACGATATCTCAGATGATAGCATTGCACTATAGCAATCATCTCTGTAAGCTACTTATCTGTATCTATTTTATTCCTTGAATTGTTACATTTTTTTATATCTTTTCATAATGCCAATGTAATTCAAAACACTGTATCCTCCACAATTACACAGCAAATTAACACAGCATGGATACCTCAAATTTTATCGTACTTGTCTGTTTATTTAATGAACAGTTTACTATTTTGCCAGTAAATTTATTTAAATATTAATAACAACTAATAATACAAAATCATGATAATTTATGAAGTAGTCAATCATATGTGTTAGCTGACACTAGTTTTGTAAAAGAGTGCCAAAAGACATTTACGATAAGCATTTATAAATAATATTTAAACAATATTTAACGACAATCTCTTGTCATTTATTGCAAGCACACTTGTGTCAAGAATACTAGCATATTTATTTATGGAAAAACCTAGATTTATATTTATTGTGAGTGGTCTTAGTGTGACTGAATGATTATGACATTTATTATTGTAGGACCACTTCCCATTTATTTGAGATGTCCTTTCTTGAATGAACATTATTCAACGTAATTCTCTGTCGTTTGCATCAATTACAGACATTAGAATAGAACCCTTGTTGTTTAATTATTCATTTAACTTTTATTTTATATTTCTGTGTATGTCATTAACTCACAGTTCTAGTCAATGGACAGACTATTTGACTGCAGGATCAGAGCTACAGGTAATTATTTGCAGCGAATTAGCTGTGGGGCATGAAAGCAGATATGGGCAGATCGACCCTCTGACAACATCAAGCTATTCTTTCTTAACAGAGTCGTGCATATCCCAAATACCTAACGTACGAGAAACCACAGGTAAAGCCACAGCTGGTTTGCTCATAGGGGATGCTGTTTGGAAGACCAACTCAGCAGCATTAACTGGTAGGTACCATCACAAACACACACACTGTTTTAAACCATCACAAGTTGTCAGCAAGTTGTAGAGGTAACTCTAGACTTGTTGTTTGACAATGAAAGAAACCATTATTGCAAAACATGGTAACTAAGGTGCAGACTATCCAGAAATAACAAAATATACATTTCTGGTTTAAATCGCTGCAAAAAGTCCATTGCACAATAACACGAACAAGAAGTAGAGTCCATTGATAGAACATTGGCAAGAAAACCAGCCTTCATATGGCACACCGTCAGTATAAGAAATGCAATACTAAATGTGTAAATGAAAAAACGAAGACATGCAATGCATTCTTCTTATCTTCACAATTTAATTGATAAATAAATAGTTCTGTCACTGTAGTTGCAGTTGGGTAAAATGCATGACCAAGTAACAGTGGTATGCGTAACTCAACATACCAAGTGTTGCTTATGGATGTTTAGAACCCCCACTGATAGTGCTCGATTTCTGACAATACACACCAGTACCCCACTGTGGTACTTCTGACAAAAAAAAAATCAGAACTGCAGATTCTGAGATGTTTTGTTTTGGGGCACAAAAGCAACTAAGTTAATACACACCCATGTCAGAACCTTTGAACCTGCTACCACTTCTCAAATATGATCTGAAAATATTTAGTACTTGTGAAACTAGAATGCTTCGCAATTATTAAGTATGTATGCAAATCTGAGGTACACCCGTAACTCATTTGCCCCTCTCTCTGCCTATCTCCTTCTCTCCATCACCTACTCATCCCCTCTCTCTCTCTCTCTCTCTCTCTGTGTGCATAACCTCATCCTCCATCTTTTTATCCATCTCCTCTCCCTTTCTATATTCATTTACTCCCCCCTACCCCGTCTATCTATCAATCTGACCTTGAGCCTTATTTATTGATGAGGGAAATGAAACATCCATTTGGAGCTGACTCATTTAATCCTACAGTGCATGATTTTTCCTATCATCGTAAATAATTTCTCATAGGTGGGGACATACCGAATACACAAAGGAAAAATGTTAAAAAATTCTGCTGTCAATTTTTATAGTTTCTCAGAGGTTTTATTGGTTTGATTCATAAATGGAGCATCGTGTATTAAGACATCTGATGTATATATGAATCATTGTTAAAATTTTGTGTAATAGAATGTTTATGCTCTTTATCTTAGTAAATTACTTGATACAAATTTTAAAAAAGCGATTTAGATTTCATTTAGAATATAAGCATACAATTTTTTAAAATGTTAATTAATTTTAAGATAATGTTGAGTTCAGTATTCAACACTGTTGAGAGTACTTATTTTTTTCCTTTACTTTATATGGCGTGAAACTGCAGAAAGGAATTTTTATCTTTATTGAAGCAACTGCTGCATACCACAAAGGTGTGTTTTGCACATGTTAGAAATAGGTACTGTACTTTTCTAGGATTCCATGTTGGAAAATGGTTCACATGGCCCCAACACATATCTAGGAGAGGAACTAGGGCTGTTGGACGTTTACATTTTTTTTTCTGTGTAGGTATTCTGTTCTTCAGAAGAAGGTCTTCCTCATTTTGTCGTTGTAGAATGTCCAACAGACCACAGAATATTTTCAAGTTCAATTCTGAACCCTGGCAGCTTCATTGAGTCATAGGAAAAATGCAACTTTATATGTAGCAATGAAGAATTAACAACAGTTATGTCAACAATATAATAAAATGGTGTCATACACCTTTTTCTAGAGAACATAGATATGTGATGATGTCCCAGTAAGCTGTCAAGAAATCAGCGCCTTACATACGACAGTTATAATATGTATTACTGCTGGACATTTCACAGTTTTCTTTGACTTCATTTTCCTATCGAACCTTTCAGTGGTTCCTTCTGGTTGTGTTCCAGCAGATATGGATAATAAACACCCACTGTCTGCCCACAAGAAATTGCAGACTTTGATATTTTTGTCTGTTTTGCATTACATGACAGAAAACCCTCGTTCTTCTTTTTTCACATTATCAGCTTTGGGGTTTAAACTGAGGGTTCCTGTTCCTTCTGACAGTGCCCAAACTATGTATTCACTGTTGAGCCAAGTATGAAACCAGTGGCAGATTTGTATAGTACCCCTGATTTTCAAACTACACTTTGCGAAACACCTCTTAGGATCTCTCTACACAGTCTGACAACTACATTTTCACTAGCTCTAAAGAAGTCTGGTTCATAGTCAAGTTGGTTTTTCAACTTATTTGCAGTTTCTGTATACAATATATTTAGAATTTACAGGCAAATCCAAAGACACCACAGAGCACAAATAACTTATAACTCAAGTTATGAGGTTTCTTGGGCATATACTGCACTAGGTGATTTCTAGTCTTATTAGTGCACATCTGCCCATTGATCGATAAACACTCTTCCATAGGAACCGAAAGAGACTTTTTCTCACCTTGCCAAGGACTGCACGCAGTTTGTACAATTTATCATGTCCATCAGCTCTTTTATTCAACACTAGTTTTGAGTTCTCATTGAACTTTAAATTGGCTCGAATTTTTCAGACATGTCAAGTGACAAGGGTTCTTTACCATTTCCACAAAACTTATCCCAGTAAAGCCTTACATTACAGTAACTGCCCACAGATGTAAAAATACAAATTCTGTGTGACTGATAAATAATTTTCTGCATTAGTTCCTTGTTAAAAAAGATACATGAAGATCTGAAATGGGCTGTCACATTCTTGTAAAAATCCAGAAATAGCACAACAACAAATGAACTTCTTTTGTTGTTTTTTCCTCCAAATCACATTCCCAATTATTGAATTTGGTTGCTCTGCTAAGTCTAACTGCCATTTGATACTTTGTGAGGATGGGATAGAACAAGTTTGATGATTCACATCAGAGCTGCACATATTTCCTGTTGGTTGTTTGCTTGTTGTTGAATCTGTGCACAAGCAACTGAGTCACTTACTGCTCAGAATTCAGACCTTATAAGTTGTTCACCTGATAAGTTATCGACAAACATTTGTACAAAATTCTATTCATCAAAAATATTCTCAACATAAGATTCTGTACCATAAGGTATGTCCAACAAAGATGATGTTAACTGTGATTCACTGGGCCATACGGCTGTCTTTGGTATTATTCCTTCTGATTTCCTCATTAGCATGGCCACTTCTAAATCATCGTCAATGTCACCTGAGACACTACACAGTAAGAAAGAGGTGACCTTTAACATCCAGTACTCTTCAACTTCCTTCCTCAATTATTTAATGAACTGGCATCTAGAAACAAGATGATGAAATCGTTCTAGAATGTTTGGCAGTATTATTTATTAATTTCATGTGACTACTAAACCTTTCTGTACTATAATAAATTATAAATTACAGAAGACCAATTTATGTCATCAACAACAAGACATAGTTTTCAGACATAAAAGAAACATAATGTTATAAAGAACAGAAAAAATAGCTGAATTCAAGGTAAGTGCATAACTATTGTTTGTGTTTTGTTCCCTTATACATGATGATTCGTACATGAATCACTCACATTACAGTATACAACTTTAAAAGAAAAGTCCTTTAAATATATGAATATCTGTTGGCTGTAATTCAGCTGAGAACAGTGAACTTTGTCAACAATGACTCATACTGCCATCACCATAGGCAATACTATATAAGAGGCAGCTGTTTCATAGTAAATATTTCTGCTGCTCAAACAATGTTTGCTGAATGATTCATAAATGTACCAGCAAGGTTACAGCACTCAGTAAAGAAAATAATGCTGGTAATGGATTGATGCATATATGCATCACCATACACTGTATGATTAAACAGATTAGACAAATCTATTGGGATCTGTGGTACATGGAATATGAGAGAGACCTCTACAGTTTCTGCATCTGTGAGAATACTAGCTACAAAGACAGTATTATGCAGAGATCTAATCTGTGAATTGGTAGCATTACAAAGTTTCAGATGATTTAGGCGCTTTAGTGTTACTATAGTCATTAGATGATACACTGCTAAATCCTAAATATTCATTTCCTGTTTTCTGTAAAATTGATGCAAAGAAGAAGATAATACAGCACTTTCTTGTCTATATAATTTTTGTTCGCAATTATATACAAGGAGAGAGAATATATACAGAAACAATGCATCTAATGGCTTACAGGCCTTGCTGTCATAGCTGACACTGATTGCAAGAAAGAAAACGAAACTACACATTTTCACAGCACAACGTTTTCTTTCTCATAGTCAGTCTTAAGAGAAAATCTATACATTGCCATATAAAAAAATATATAGCCAGTGTCCATCTGAAGATTTAGCAGCATATCATGTAAAAATTTGAAGTAAATCTGTGAAGAACTTTTCAGATTTTTGTTACAATGATAAACGACGACTTGCCTTTACATAATAGTATGTATTATGGACAACATCGAAAATTTTTTAATTCGATTTTTCTCGAGAGCGGCAAAAAATTGCTTTTATGCTTCTGATTATTTGTAAGTCTATGTCATGAACGTGACATACACTTAAAAATTGTTTGAATAGGTAAGGGAACTTCCTTGCCCTCTCCCGTAAAAAGAAAAGCATATACAGTATTGCTCAAAAGTATTTTGTGGGATAATAAATTTGGAAATCAAATTCTTTAGGAGAAAATTTAAATGAGTGAATTTTATTACCAAATCTTTATAATGTGTAATTTATTTTCTTACACATGTTATACAGTTCTAATCTTTGCGTCAATAATAAAACACAAAAGAACAAATTATACAAGTTGAAAAGAATTTTATTAAAAATTAACAGAAGACAAACAAAAATGAACTCTTGGCTTAATACTTGGTCACATAGCGCTTTGCGTGTGCTACTGCAGAACACCTGGATGGCATAAAATCCACGAGTTTGGCCAGTCATGCCTGGGGAATCTTCTGCTATTGCTCTCACAGTTCTTTGTAGAAAGCCTTCTTGTTTGTGCAATTTTATTGGCAAACATGTCTATCCACTCTCCCCAAAGGTGTTCTGTGGGATATAAGTCTGAACTTTGGCTTGGTGATTCAAATACTTTTACTTTGTGCTGCTTCAGAACTGTCTTCACAATGCCAGAAGTGTCCTTTGACTACTTGTGCTGCTGAATTTGCAATTACATAGAACATTTTGTCTTCTGTGAGGTATCATATGGTCTGTTAATATTTCCCCATACTGCAGACTACCCATTACCCCATGAATTTCGACGTAAGGACCTACACCAATTCGTGAGGAACAACCTCAAACTGTGGTAATTCTTCCTCTGTGCTTTATGGTGGGTATTTGGTACTTTCTGTCATTCCTCTTGTTTTTTAGCTGTCGAATGTACTGCACCC
The DNA here is from genome assembly GCF_023864345.2 of Schistocerca serialis cubense. Classification (NCBI taxonomy): domain Eukaryota; kingdom Metazoa; phylum Arthropoda; class Insecta; order Orthoptera; family Acrididae; genus Schistocerca; species Schistocerca serialis. The sequence continues at coordinate 678,203,041 of NC_064638.1, forward strand.
CATCTCCAGAAGTAAATTCAAAAATACATACATACATACAATAATACTTGCTCCATAGATCATGAATACGACATTTTGTAATGACGTGAAATGTGTCACTTTAACATAAGCTTTCTCTACACAAAATAATATTTTTTTACAGTTATTACTTCATATCTAAAAATTCATCTACTGAGTAGAAGGAGTTGTTGTTCAGAGATTCTTTTAATTTGTTTTTAAATATTGGTTGGCTATCTGTCAGACTTTTAATGCTATTTGGCAAATGAGCAAAGATTTTTGTGGTATTACTTTATTATAAGTAGTATAATTCACTCCTTTCTGTGCCAAAGTCAGATTTAATCTTGAATAGTGAAGATCATCCTTCCTTCTAGTCTTGTAACTATGCACTTTGCTATTATTTTCGAACTGGGATGGGTTATTAATAACAAATTTCATAAGTGAATATACAGGACGAGCCACTAACTATTGCCACCTAGAATAACTCCGAAAGTATGATTGTGGCTGAAAAGTTTGTGGGACAAAATGTTGCATAGGACAACGGGGGCCATAATATGATACTGGTTTTTTGTTGTTTAGTAGGGTTGCGTCAGTGATATGAAGGTCAACTTCGTTTTTTTTTTTTAATGGAATACTATAGTTTACTACTCATTTTCTGATAGCGGCTATTGAGAAGAATCCAATGATGTGTAACAGCAAGATCTTTAAAGCTCAGCAGAGGTCAAAACTGTGGCATGAACGTCTATTTACAGAAGGTGTTCGAAGTGATGACCATTGGTATCAATTGCTGGAATCTTCTTATCATGGATTGAGTGGTATTCCGTATCACTTTGGCACTTATAAAAGCACATGCTCTGACAATTATCTCACGTATATCGTGCAAATAGTAGATATTCGCCGAATACAGCGAATCCATCTAGCATGCCATTGACATGTAAACACAATTCGATGGTTTCGCAATACAACACTAATAGAAAGGGTAAGACTAGTATCGTCGAATCAAGCGAATGTAAATGATGTATTCCTTCAAAGAACAAGCCGATATGCTTCTCATTTACACAGAGTGCCAACGAAATTCAGTGAGAGCTACAGACTTATATGCTGAAAGATATCCTCAGTGTACTCACCCCACACCTTGTACATTTAAATATGTGTATGATAAATTGAGAACAACTGGATTTTTAGCTCATTGGAAATATGTCCGACAAAGGAAAGTTACTAATGAGGAAACGGAAATTAGTAGTCTTGGCACTATGGTTCGAGATACTTGTGTTAGTTTGCGTCAAATCGCAAGGGAATCTGGTATGAGCCAGAGTAGTGTTGTTTGTGTTCTGCATCTTCATAAATATCAACCTTACCACATCAGTCTTCACCAAGAATTAACTGGTATGGATTGTATGCATCATATTGAATTCTGCCTATGGGGTCAACTTCAGATCCAGAGGGATGACACATTTATTAATGTGATTTTATTTACTGATGAGACTACCTTCACGAGCCATGGAAATGTTAATTTACATAACATGCGTTATTGGACAACTGAATATCCATGTTGGCTGTGGCAAGTTGCACACCAAAAACCATGGTTGGTGAATGTATGTTGTGGGATTATGGAGGACAGAATTATAGGCCCCTATTTCATCGAAGGAAATCTTAATGGTAGAAAGTACACCACATTCCTGCATGAAACATTAGGTCTGTTACTGGAAGAAATACCTTTAAGAACAAGGAACAGAATGTGGTATCAACACAATGGGTGTCTGGCACATTTTTCGCTGACGGCTAAAAATGAGTTGCAGAGACAATTCCCAAATTGTTAGATTGGACATGGAGGAGATGTATCATGGGAATTTGTAAAAGACATTCTTTATAAAGACATTCCAACTATACCTGAAGACATGTGAGAGAGAATTGTTAGAGCATGTGCTTCAATAAGTGCCGATGTGATAAGGAATACCACTCAATCCGTGATAAGAAGATTGCAGCACTGCATTGATACCAATGGTCATCACTTCAAACACCTCCTATAAATGAGTGTTCATGCCACCTTTCTGACCTTCGTTGTCCTGTTACACATCATTGGATTCATCTTGATAGCTGCTATCAGAAAATAAATACCAAACTATAGTATCCCATTTAAAAAAAACAAAGTTGACCTTCATATATTTGACGTGACCCTACCTAGCAACAAAGAACCAATCTGATATTGTGGCCCCCTTGTCCCGCACAACTTTTGTCCCACAAACTTTTCAGCACCTATCATACTTTCGGAGTTATTCTTGATGGCAATAGTTAGTGACTCGACCTGTATGTATTGCGAAGGTACTGCGAATATCCCGAGTTCCTTAAATAAATGTCTGCAAGCTGATCTTGGATGGGATGTAGCTATAATTCTGATTCCATACTTTTGTGCAATGAATACTTTTTCTCTTAATGATGAATTACCCAAAAATGTGATGCGATATAAAATCAGTGAATGAAAATAGACATAGTAGGCTAATTTACTGATATGTTTATCACCAAAATTTGCAATAACCCTAATAACATAAGTTGTAGAACCTGATCGTTTCAGCAAGTCATCGATGTGTTTCTTCCAATTCAATTTCTCATCAATGCACACACCCAAAAATTTAAAGTATTCTATCTTAGCAAACAGGCTTCTCTGGATAGTCTATACTTATCAATGCTATTATCACATTTACTGTACAGAATTGTGTATACCGTGTTTTCTCAAAATTTAGTGAGAGTCCTTTTGCAGAGAACCATATAATGATTTTCTGAAAGAAGTTATTTACAATTTCCTCAGCTAATTCTTTTTTCTTGAGTGTGATTACTACACTTGTATCATCATCAAAAAGAACTAGCTTTGCATCTTCATGAATACAGAGTGGCAAGTCATTAATATATATTAAGAACAACAAGCGACCCAAGACTGAACCCTGTGGGACACCATTCTTAATACCTTCCCAGTTAGAGGACTCTGCTGATTTTTGCAGACTATATGTACTGTTAATTTCAACCTTCTGCATTCTTCCAGTTAAATATGAATTAAATTATTTGTGCACTGTCCCACTCATACCACGATACTTTAGTTTATCTAGAAGAATTTCATGATTCACACAAGCCAAAGCCTTTGGGAAATTACAAAATATCCCAGTGGGTGATATTCGGTTATTCAATGCATTTAATATTTGATCAGTGAAAGCATATATAGCATTCTCTGTTGAAAAGCCTTTCTGAAAACCAAACTGACATTTTGTTAGTGTTTCATATACGCGATGCTACTCTTGAATATATAACTTCTTTAAGAATTTTGAATAAAGCTGTCAGAAGTGAGATTGGGTGGTAGTTGTTAGCATACCCTTTTTTATGCAATAGTTTAACAATAGCGTATTCCAGTTTATCTGGAGAAACGCCCCATTTCAGTGGGCTGCTTTATATGCAGCTGAGAATCTTACTTATCTGTAGGGAACAACCTTTTAGTACTCTGTTGAAAATGTCATCAATTCCACGTGAGCTTTTACTTTTGAGTGAATTTCTTATTTCCTAATTTCAGTAGAAGACGTGGGCTGAATTTCAGCTTTATCAAATTGTCTAAGTATTGCCTCTTCCATATACTGCCTTGCATTTTCTAATGAATAGCTGGATCCTGTTTCCTCTACAACACTTAAAAATGATTATTAAAAATGTTTTCTGCTTCTGACTCTTGGCTAACAAATTTTTTATTAGGTTTAATAGAAATACAGTCTTCCTGTGCTGTTGGTTGCTGCATTTCCCTTTTAATGATATTCCAAATTGTTATAATTTTATTATCAGATGTACTAATCTCAGATGTAATGCAGATACTTCTGGACTTTTTAATAACTTTTCTTAGTACACTGTTATAGTTATTCTAATGATTCACTGTTTCTGAATCATTACTCCTCCTAGCTATAATACACATTTCCCATTTCTGTTTACAAGATATTTTTATCCCTTTAGTAAGCTATGGCTTTTCAGATGGGTTCTTACATTATATTTCACTGTTTTCACAGAGAAACTGTTTTCAGATATACTCACAAAGGTATCAAGAAATAGTTTAAATTTTAAATTAGCGTCAGGTTCCCTGTGCACCTCATTCCAGCAGTCTAACTGTTGCAAGCTTTCCCTAAAATTTTCAATTGTTGAATTGTTAACTGAATGCACTATTTTGGAGGACTGTTTTGCATTACTGTATAGAGGTATGTTATATACTGTAACTAGCTGTGCCTCATGATCAGACAGACCTTTCTTAAAACGAAAAGTTTTCATTTGATTAAATTAATCTTAGTTTATAAAAATAATGTCTATCAGTGTGCTGCTTTCCTGTACCACCGAGTAGGAAAATCAGTAACTGATGTCAAAGTGAAAGAACCAAGTAATACTTCAAAGTCAGGCTTTCTATTGGACTCTTTCAGAAAATCTGTATTGAAATCCCCACAAACAATAATTTGCTTCCCTCTGACTGACAGTTTTTCAAAAATAGCTGAAAATTTTCCAATGGGGACCTATACATGGCTGCAGTTATAAAAGTACCACTATTTAGTTTAAGCACACACACTTCCATATATTGCTCTACACAAAATTTTTTAGTTTCCAAATTTTTCACACTATTACAGATTTTAACATATAAGGCAACTCCTCCTCTCTCCATAGTGTCTCTACTTGCATCTGCTGAAAGCTTAGATCCACCTACATTTATCTTTTCCATACCTGTGACTATATGATGTTCAGAAAGGCATAGTACATCCATTCCACCCTCAGTTTCTAAATCTTCTAAACAAACAAGAAGCTCATCTAATTTGTTTTTTAATCCCCTGATATTCTGATGCTATATACTAACATTATTTTTCACTGAGCTTTTATGAGAATCTTGTGACATACGAACATTATTTTTCACTGTACTGTTATGAGAATCTTGTCATATTTTCATATCTCTAGTTCCTGCCTGTCTGAGCTTCTCATTAAGCTTAATTCCAATCATGTTGGACGATTGAACACTGATCTGAGCCTAAAAAAGAGGTACTCCCATGAGTCTCAGTGCCCCCGTTAAAGATTTTGCTATCATCCCAGCCAATTTACCCTTCCCTTTCCTATTGAGATGCAGGCCATGTCCCACCTACCAATACCATTAACAGGGACCAAGCCTATGCCTCATAAGGTAGCTGCCCAAAGCAGATGATCTAGCTCCACATTGACCCTCCTGACAGAGCTGTTCAATTGGGGCCTGCATGAAAGCAGGAACCAAGCCAACATATGTATGGTTTGTTGCAGATGCTATTTTTACCAGGTCACACTCAATGTTGTAGTCCTGATCCCTATCAATACTGCTTCCACTCCACCCACTACCATAGGATCCTGCTTTGTAAAACCCTTGCACAATGATCCTACATCCTCTATCACTTGGCTAAGACATACACTGGGCTTGAAAATACTTGTGACCTGGTACCTGTCACCTAATTTTTCCTGCAAGATCTGGCCCGCACCTCTTCCATGGCTCCGGCCTAACAACAGAACTTTCCTCCTCCTTTCTCCTTTTTCTTTTTTTTAAACAGTTGCTTTCCTAGTGAAAGTCTGTTGAGTGCTGATTACACTTACATCTACTTGAGCATCTTCCTTAGTTGACTGAGGTTGCAAGGAAAATCTGTTGTTTGTGCCAATGATGAAACTGTCAGATATTGTTTCTTTCTGTAGTCCCTGTTCCTTGCTACCACTTCCCACCTGTCTTCACCCTTCTCCCGTCTTAACCTCATCAGTTCCTCCCTAGCACTATCCAGTTCAGCCTTAAGGGCTCTAATCTTCCCTTCCTCTTCCTGTTCAGCTATTTTCCTATCCCTTTGACATACTCTGCAATTCCATGGAAGTGACCCATTTACTTCCCAATTCCCATGTCACTACATTCCTCCCAGTGTAACAATCTGTCACAACAGCTGCACTGAATCCTCCGATCTAACTTTCCTATGGCAGGTGAAACACTTCTGGCTCATAGTTGTTTACAGTATTTTCACAAAATTTATCTAGGTAATAACAGTAATATCCTATTAACTACAGATCACAATAGTCACTGAAGTTATGTGGAGCACTAATACATGTGTATACTATTAATACAATAAGGTAATGCACTTAACCTAACATTAAAAATCAAAACAAATACACCAGAAAAATTAGAATTAAGAACGCCTATGCGCGATTGTAATTTAAGCGTTTGGAAAGAAAATAAGAGGTAGAACTTAAAACCTTTAATTCCTCGAAGACGTATGGCACTACTAAATATACATGTAATGAAAACAACCTAAATTCTTCACTTAAAACTTTCGCAAATGTCTTAAATGTGTATCTAAATCTACATCTAAAGTAGGCGGAAACTGTCCCTGAGGTTATAAGTTTTTTTTTTTTTTTTTTTTTTTTCAAGAAATATTTATAACGAGTGAAACCTTCAATAGATAATTCTAATTAACTTCCATATGTTGAGACCAAGAGATGAATACACTAAACAGATTCAGAAGGATGTAGGTTGCAGTGCGTACTGGGAGATGAAGAACCTTGCACAGGATAGAGTAGCACGGAGAGCTGCATCAAACTAGTCTCTGGACTGAAGACCACAACAACAACAACATGGTGTAATAGTACGGTAACTTAATTTACGATTTTTATAGAATTAACCACTTATCTTCACGAGGTCCATATTCAAACATGTGCAGTCTGTGCCAGGGCTGACAAACTGGTCCTGTGCGGTCTGCACCAGGGCTGCCAAGTTTTTTGCTTTCATCACTCCATAGAATTTTTGACCACTCTTCAGTAGTCCACACCGTAGTCTGACTTTCCCATTTTTTTCACTTACCATAAGTTTTCGAAAAGTCGCATGCTAAGTGACATTTAACATTCGAAACATGGAGCTTCAACCCTTGTGTTACCCATAGATCATCATGTCTTGCTCATACAGATTATTTTGAGTCAGCCATCGATTACATTCGGATGCTCCTATTATTTTCTGGGTGGTTTTTCGGGGCCCATCTCTTCATACATTGTTCTCTTTCGTCCCCCTTTTTTTCTGAAGCCATTCACAGACACTCACAAGCTGTTGTGAGAAACCAAATACCTTTACCATGAAGGACTGAACTTGAATAAGTCCCGTTAGAACGGCTTCTCTGAAGTCTACTGAAAGTTTTTTGTAGTAGACATTACAGTAAGTAAATAAAAATATTAGAATTAGATTTGCTTCATGAAGTTAGGTTAATGGTAGTCTTCCCATTCTACGAAATATTTATGAGCCCACCGGAAACACTGATTATGGCTAAAGCTCATGCTTACCTGCACTCGGCAAACTAAATGTAACCACAGCGAGGTCAAGTAGTCTTCTATCAGAACAACCACTTTGTTTTGGTTCCGTGTATAGATAAACACTCCTACCCACCACCTATTCAACTACAAAATACTTCTGATTAATTTTATACGTTCCCATTATCGGTTTTTGAACTTCTGTGGCAAGTGAAAGACGCCTTTGGAAACCACACACCATTTGGTCGCTGACAAGATATCAAGGTTTTGATTTATGCATACTAATTGAAACCCACCATGGTACAATACTGTCCTTCAGCATCTGTGTCTGCTTTGGAATTGGTGCCAGTTTTTAAATTCATGAACTCACCACATAAATCATTACACCCTCTGTTTTTGCTCATTTTTTGTGCTGTTTTCATACAGTTCAACTACTGCTATGAATAAGAAAATCGTAAATTCGGATTTAGGCACGAAATTTTACTTTTTACACGTTACTCAACAACTTTGGTTTCGGTGTTCACAATATCAAATGAACGGGTGCTGCTTGGAAAGGATGTCTGATTACAACATAAGATGATCGTCGAAAAGTCTGCTTTCTCTGGGTTGTGTATGTGGGTGAGAAACTGAGGATGGTCAGGCAGGATAGTTACTGCCCGCTATACGGAATGTCTTACATTTGATACCGACCAGCGGTAACAATTGTAACTCCCACCAAAACACCTTCATCAACCCTAGTAGTTCCAAGTGAAGAATGCCTGGCTCCTTCGTTATTCGGAATTCTTGTTGTTGCTTCTAACAAAATGTACTTCTTGCATCAGTATTGAAAATTAATAAATAAAAACCTCATTATGTATGTGTCAGGATACTCTGGCTCTGAGGAATTCATTTGCTGCTACACACTTCTCTGCTTCACATGTATCTTTCCTTAGTCTCCAGATTTTTTCAAGATTATGAAACAAGATTGTGAGTAACAGCGACTTCGTCGTATTGTTTGCAATTTCCAAGAGTATTAAAAATTTTTATGTGTTAGTTTTCGTGACAAGAAAAACATTAGCAGATGTAGAAACTAAAGAAAAATGCGAAAAAACAGCACTTGGCCGTTTGTTGTCCAGCGCTATATCAGCTGGTCAATCTTATTAAATAAGCTTGTCTTTTAGCAAAATTCAGTGCTATGGGTTTTCATTTCAGATAATCATGTGTGTTAGTATTAGGCTCCAGTCTGCTACTACAATCATTAATCACTTTAATAACATGCTGAGTATGGATCAGTTACCTTCAGCTGTGATGGATGTCAATTGATTGTGAACATTGTTAGTTTTGGGTACTAGTGCACAGAAATTAAATTTTCTCTAAGTACCGTTAGAACTATTGTTTTGAGATCAATCAAGAAAGCCTGGTAGCCTATTATATTAATAACGTATAGATAGAGGAGAGTGTTACCGGTGATAACATAGCTAGTTCACGTTTGTTAAATTTACATCAATATTTTAGTTGGAGTGTCAACTGAAAGTGTTAAACCAGTGGATACGGCAATTAGAATGAAATCTTGACTGTTGAAAAAATCAGCAGCGGTCTACCAGCACAAACTCTGTTGCCAATCTGTCGCCTGATGGAGCCAGCGGGTAGAAATCGTCACAAGGCCGGTCCAAACATCATGGTACATTGTGACACCAAGTAATTCATAACAAAGGGTGTAAAACGGGTAGTGTGCAATCGGCAGGGCACATGTGAGGAGAATGGTAGTGGTGAGGGTTCTGTGCATGCGGTTTAGCGGAAATGCAGAGCACAGGAAGAGAAAGTGCTTTTCTAAACTGAGGCCTACGCACACGCACACTTGCATGGTGACCATTCAAAAAGATCTACTGTCAGCTCTGCTATGGTTAGTATCTAGAAAGAATTCCGCTGAAAATGCAATAAAAGCAACGATTTATTTTTACCTTTCAGAGAAGCATCATGGGTAGTGAATTCTGGGTAAAACATACATTCTCTGCAAGGGATAACTTCGTTTCCTTTGACATACAACTACAAATAGTTGGACTCTCGAGCCTTTCTCTATTCCACTAGCAGTGATATGCTATGACCATTTGTCAAATAACTACTACCTTCAAGACTGCAGCCAGCCTAGTCCACCGGACTTAGCCATTGTGAGCTGCTGACCTCTCCTCAACTGATGTACCGTAATGACTTGGAGTCTTCTGCCATTGGCTCACCAGAGGTCAAACTGATAGTGTTTGGTGCACTGTCAAACTGTCACTTTACTGACATCTGTGAATATACTCAGGCATTTATGGCCTTCCTCTCATGCAGAGCTATGAAGTAACACTGCATGACAACTGCCATACTGTGCAGAGCTGCTGGAAAGGTCAGGCCACCTTGCATGGCACCACTTCTGCTGTATTAGGGTCTGTGATCTCAGAGGTAGATGCATCAGCATACTCCAATCTTGTGTGCAACTATCCACTGGTATGCGCCACACTTCATTATCCTGCGTCTGTGGTGATGGACCAAACTACGTCATCAGTCCCTCCATCCTACATGTGTCAACCTGGGAAAAGTCCTCAGGACACAGAAGACAAACCCTGACTAACCCAATTGTGACCAAAATTATAAAACCAAGAGGTGGAAGCAAGCAGAAGTGAGAGAGGGTAAGAAGGTGAAGGTGGGTGGCTCCATTACCACAATAAAAGTAACAACAAGAACAAGGTGATTAAATCTCTGGAAAGAGAACAATGAAGATGAGACAGTAAACCAACAACAGAAGGTGGAAAGGGCAGAAGCCAGATTGCATCACCAAGCAAGGGCAGCCATTGGCCCTCTGTGTTGTAACAGGTAACAGGGCACCCCTCCAATCCATCAAGCAGCCAATGAGGCCACTGTGTGCTACCTCACACAGAGGAATAGAAACCATCTTCATGGGTAAAATGTAAAACCAAATCAACTGCATTCACATCATCCACTAGTATCAGAGGCAGTGCAGCAGCAAGTTTAAGGTCTGACTATAAGGTGGCCAAATTGGAGCAGTTCACTAGGCTGTGGGCAACAGTCAGGCCCACAGCAACAGTAGGATCGGCCATCATGTCATAGGATGTGCTGATGGGTCAGCCAAGAGTGGTCAATGCAAAGCTGACAGAATGGTAGATTCCCTATGAGAAGCATGAAGGGAAGATTGGGACATGCTATTGGTCCCCTTTATTGCTTGCAGTTTGTTTCAGGAAACCAAGGCACACCAATCTGTGTTCTGAGCTTCCAACAATTGATAGTGTAGAGTCAACTGAAAGTCCAGTTCCAGTATCCCCCATCTCCAAAGTCAGCAACCTGGTAGCCAATTTGACCAACTGGACAGAATGCTCATGCCCAGGGATCACAACGGAAACTGGGGTCTGAAGACAATGGATATCAGAAGACCAATTCTGGATACTCACAACCAAGGGGTGTCACAGGTGGCACTGTTCAATAGTCTGTAGATTATTCAGGGAGTCGCTGCTGATTAAGTATGTCTCATTGGTGCCCAGTTCAAAAACAAATGTGACTGAAGGCTTGAATGATGACCAATTTTGCAGCAAATACACTGCATTTGTTTGGCAGGGAGTGTAGTTCACTGATCCTTTCATGTGTGATGTGTGTAGGCAAAACCAGTTTGCACGTAGATGGTAAAGCTGTGTTTTTCCAACCCAGAAATGCATCAAGGATGGTCAGGAACAGGTGGAGAAAAATTGTGGAGTCAATACAGTCTTTCAGTCCAAAGGTTAGGCCAATACAGATCTGGGAATGGATTACAAACTATGGAGGTATATGTGATTGCTACCTGACAGTTGCTGACATTGGGGGAAGTTGGAGTTCAGAAGAGACTCCAGGCAGACCAAATTGTCAGCAGCAGAATGCTCTCGACAAAAACTGTCTTAGGATGAGCCAAAATATCCTAAGGCTCAAGGTACCAACACAGATGCCAGCTCACCAAGTGTTACATCAACTTGCAGAGAACATCAGTGAGACTAATTGGGGGACAGCTGTCCATCTCAAGGGGCGTTTAGCCAGTTTTAGTACTGGTTCCATTATGCTATCTTGCCATTGAGATGGGAACTCACCCTCGCTCCAGATACAGTTGAAAATGGCAAGGACGTGAAAATGGAAATCTAATAGGGGTTTGGGCATTTGGCTGTGGATGCAGTCTGGTCCTGGAGCCATGTCAGCACAAAGGGCTAGGGCACAGTGGAATTCCTAGTCACTGAATGGAGCTTTATATGGCTCCAGATGACATGTTATGAAAGGTAAGTGAATTCGTTCCAACTGCTGTTTGAGACCACGAAAGCTAGGTCAATAATTCTCAGATGCAGAAGCTCGAACACAAAGCAGAACAACATGTGGACCAGTGTAGACAACACTATTCAGTGAGGTACAAGGTCCAATTGTGGTGGACTGGTGTCTGCAGAGGCGATGAACCTCTGTCCAAACCTGTAAAGAAGGGGTACACCATCCAGCAATAGCAACATGCTATTTCCAGCATTCTTATTTCTGTCATTTTATTAGATGGTGTACCTGGACAGGGTGCTGTTTAAAAGCAGTGAGATGCTCCATTGATGGATGTTGCTTAGTGCATTGGAGTGCCCATCTCCAATCTCTAATGACCATGGTTCTGTCTTCCAATGGAGGGAGGAGAGGAATCCTGAGAAATAGGGGATCACTAAGTTTTCTGCCAATAGAATGGCTGCAGCTGTGCTTTGGAGAGCCACATTGATACCTCCACATGAGAGGGTGCTAAGGGTGAAGACAGAAGCAAAAGGCATCCCTTTGACATTGATGAGTGACCATCTGGGTGGCCGCCCAGGCAAGTGATGCTGGGGAAGGGACAGGATGATTGGAAACTGATATTGTCACACAGTTCATCATGGACTCTCCAGTGGATTGAGGGGAGAGGACCAGGGCTGCAAATGGAAAGAGCAAAGGCCGAATGAGATCCAGACACCATACTGAAGTGTGTGGGGATCTGGTATTCAAAGGCTGAGCTCTGTGAGCAAAGTTTCGATAGCTTTACTTCAGCCAGTGATCGCAGTTCCTCCCTGCAAATTGTTGTGGGTATTGAAGTCACCCAAAAGGAGAAATGGTGGGGGGAGCTGAGAAATCAATGCAGACAATACATTCTGAGCCACTTTACCATCAGCACAAAGATACGCATTACAGATGGTAAATTCTGGAGACATCCTCACTTGAGCAGCCTTTTCTAGTGGCATGTGTTCACTGTAGTCAGAGCCCAAAACATAGTTACAAACTCTGCCCGACCTTCCCTCGTAGTCAGTTCAGTTCTTGAAATAGGCCTTATAGCTGTAGAGGGTAGGGATTCCCACCGCTGGGAACCAAGCTTCCTGGAGGACAATGCAGAAAGCTGGGAAATACATAAGAGAAAGCATAGCTCAGCAAGGTAGTAGAAAAAAATGCTACAGTCCCACTGGGGGATGACACTATCGGTATCCTGAGGGCGCATTTAGGGACCTAGTAGACAAGTCATGCTACAGGGTCACCTGCTGCCACCAGTTGTGAGGATATGGCATCAGTTTATATTGGTTCTGTAGCAGGCTGTGTCGGCAGATCTGGTGCTGCAGGGCCACCAGGTCCTCTGCCTCAGGTACACAGTCGGAACATGTGGGGTCGGCAGCATGAGGAGCACTGACACCATTGTAATCCTATAGTGAGAGCATGCATAATCAAACAGTGCATGATATAAGTGCCTCCATGGCTCGCTGAGAGAGGTTGCCTTACAACCTGGGCAGATGGTGCAGCAAACACTGTGCTGTGTGCATAACAGCCCAATATCAGCCTGGCATGCCAGGCCCTAGGCCTCACTTATGTTTACTTTCTTGTTGTATAATGAAAAGTTCTGTAGTTATGAGGCTCTGTACCATTCTATACTTCATTCAGTGTTATTGTGAATCTCTTGGAAGATGATGATGTGACAGTGCAACCACAGCCTCCACACCACATGGGGCAGCATTGTGCTAAGCAGCATCACAACAGGGGTTGTATGCTTGTCTTCCACTGTACCCTTATTGTGTTCAACACAAGCAGGCCAATGTCCAAAGCATTGGGCAGCATGCAAACATTGTAAAAAATTGGATATATTTCATCTGTGTGAATCTTTCAACACCCTTCACCATACATGAACTTGGATGTGAACAGTGATCCCCAGGTGATGGTAGCCACAAATAAACTCTACACTGAAGTACATTTGATGGACAAGATGTTAAAAATGCAAGTGGACATGGGTGCAGTAGTGACTTGTTACGTTCTCAGCCCCATGTGGATCTTGGATTACCAGCATTATCCCCTGTCTCTTGTCGGCTGGTGAGTTACAACAAACAGCAAGAACCTATATTGGGACACGTTTCTATTTCCATAGCTTACAAAGCACTTGTTTAACCTTAGGCCTTTCTAGTATTGGATGATACCAACACTTAAAACTTATTTGGGTTAGATGCCTTCAAAATTTTTGCGTTCTGGCAAAGTGCATCTGGTATAAGATCAAGTTCAATGGTTGCCCACATTAGAGCATGCTTTTACCCTATTAAGATCAAAATTACACTCAACACATTGCTTGGCTATCTTTAAACCAGCCCAACATCTCGTTTTGTCCCCTGACGCCTCTCAGCATAGCCTTTTGAGGCCATTATCACATACATATGTGGGTGGTTTTGAACATCCTATTGTGTATGCTTCCAAAACTCTGAATCACTACTTGCAAATAGAAAAAGAAGCCTTTGCTCTTGTGTATACACTCAAAAAAAATTTACGTTTTACTATACAGTTTCATTTGGTTACTTATCATAAACCTCTGGCTTCTCTTTTTAGTCCTTTTGAACCTTTACTGGACAAAGCGGACCATCATCAGCAATATTGGACACTGTTTTTGTCACACTATAAACATGAGATTCATTTCTGACCCTAGCACAACACGCTGATGCGGATGCTCTTTCTTGATCGCCAATTGGCCCTGGTCCAGAATTTGATCAGGTTGATGTTGAAGCCAAAAAGGCAGCCAATCTTGTCTTACATCAGGTTGTTTAGTTTGTCCACCATGGCTGGCTGGATAAACCTCTGGGCCATGTACAAGATCCTTTGCTTAGTTATTATGCTCTCCGTCATTGTCTCTCAGTTCTCAATGATGTGTTACTATTGGCTACTGAAGAGCATTGTGGCGGGAAGTCATGTGCCTTCTCCACCTGGGCCATAGCGTTGTTTCTTGTTTAAAATTTCTGGTCTATCACCACATGTGTTTTGGCTGGGTATTGACAATGAGATCACGTGTATTGCGACAGTCTGCCTGCCGTGTGCCACCCATGAAGCAGCATCGTGGGCCTCGATCTCCCTGTGGCTTGCCCCCACAGTGCCCTAGGGAGCACATCCGTGCTAATTTTGCAGGTCCATTCCTTAATTCCTTGTGGCTTTCTCAGAATTTCCTTACATGGTTTGTTACCCATCCCTGTCCATGGCAGCTATGGTTATAGCCCCCTCCAAGATTTTTTCCTTAGAAGTATTGCCATATACACTTGCGATGGACAATAGCTCCAGTTTGTGTCTCAATATTTTGAAGATTTCTTGTACAAAGAGCATCCAGCATGTTATGGTCACTCCCCTTCATCCCCAGTCCAATGGAGAAGTGGAGCAGCTGGTCTGTATATTCAAAACCCAAATGAAAAAAATATGTCACTCACTGTTCTCCCATGGAAGCCCTCAATAGGTTCTTGAGTTCATATAGATTCTCTCTACTTGGCGATCGTAGACTGGCAAAGCTGCTTGACAGCCGTCAGCCCCATACACTGTTTCATCTGCTCCAGGCAGCGGCCAACCTCCCCCAGGAATTAGCCTCACACTAATTTCATCTGGGCTCTGTCCCCTGGGCCAACAGGTTTGACTGGCACCCGAAGTGGATACCAATGGTTGCTATCACTAATGACACTACTGCCTCTGCATTGTGCGCACCTCCAATGGCTTAGTGTCATGACACTATAACCAGCTCCATCCATGCGTGACCGTGCATGCACTGAAGTGCCCTCTGCCCTTGCAGCCATCTCCACTGTATATGCTGACCCCAGTGGCACAGCCCATTCCTCCTCCAGCTCCAGTGCCATCTTCATTCTGAGTGCCACCACCAGCATCTTCTCTGCTGCCTCCATTGCCAAGTGCCTGCCTGGATGTGGACGTGGATACAGCACCATCACATCCAGTGTCCCCCTATGACTTCTCGCAGGGGAGTGAGTGCCATGCCTGTCCACACCAATGACATTTCAGACCATATTCTCCTGAGCCAGTACAACACTTGCCCCAGCAGTCACCACCTACCAATGAAGACATGGACATTTCCACAGTGAACACTTTTCCATAAGGGGCAAGGAGTGTTGCAACCCTACTGAATGTGTGCACATAATCAAACACAATGCAATACAAATGCCTCCATGGCCATCCTAGAGAGGTTGCCTCACAGTCTGGAGAGACAGCATAGCATCTGCTGCATCGTGTGCACAACAGCCCAACTCAAACCCCGCACACTGGGCTCTTGGTCTCACTTGTGTTTACTTACTAATTGCTCGCTCACCTACAAGACTGTATATGGATGTTTCCTATAGTTACAAGACCTTGTACCATTGTATATTTCACTTACTGTTATTGTGAATCTCATCATGTGGAAGCAGAATAATATCTGGTTGGTGCTACTTATGACACTGTGTCTGTACAACATTATGAGAGGAACCTCCTTCATCTTGGAGATCTTCCTTTTGTCCCTCTTTTTCCTTGGAGTATTTCAACATTCACGAGGGCTTGTGGCCCTAAGTTTAGGTTCAGGGGAAGAATGGGAAGCCCTATGGCCAGCAACCTGTGGGTCTTTCAGCCTTTGACTGGTATTCAGATGCAAATCAAAATCCTGGGAGGGGAGCATCCTGACAGACCCCTTTCTGTTGAGAGACAGCAGAGGAGGCTGTTGCTTCTCTGGCTGAGGGGCGGGGATTGACATCCCTGGTTTTGATGCTCCCAAAGTGGATATGGGGGAACAGTAGGAAGGGACCACCAACCACCAGAGATGCTGGTGTAGTCAAATGGTCCCAAGGACCGACATAGAAGGCACAAAAGGCGAGGGTACTGTTGCTAGAAAGGGTGATATCGTCATGGATGCAGCAAGTGCAATCATCATATGTACAGGATACAAGCAATCATAGTTTTTCTTGGCCTCCTGATATGTAAATTGGTCAAGAGTCTTGGATTTTCTTTCCCATTTGGAAGACAGTGCCATCTCGCAAACAAGGGGAATGGTGCTCCCTGCAGTGAACACAGACCTTGGGGCGGGTATAAGTTGCATTTGTGTGCAGCTGTTGGCCACAATCCCTACAGATAGGGCTAGCATTACAACATGAAGACATGTGGCCAAATTTCTTGCATTTGAAGCATTGCATGGGAGGGGGAACATAGGGTTTCACATCATAATGATACACCATCGCCTTGACCTTTTCAGGCAATGAGTCATCTTCAAAGGCCAAGATGAAGGTCCCCGTTGGACATGACAGACGAAATGCAAACCCCTTTGTTCCTAGCTGTCATGTAGCTTGTCACTGGCCTGTGAAAGATGTTGCAGAGGAAGAAGATACCCTGTACCACAGAGACTGTTATGGGGGTAGGGGAATGGGGGGGGGAGAGGATAGGGGCTCATAGTTATAGGAATATCACTCAATTTGTTACAGGTGAGTAGCTTTTGTGACTGAGCAGGGGATGCCATTTTAATCAGAACTGAGCAACTTCCCATTTTTGAAATTGCTGCTACTTCCCCAAACCTACCCTCAAGGTGTTCAACAAAGAATAATAGCTTTGTGACCAAAAACAGATAATGTTGGTTGTTGAGCAAACTAAGTATTGTGGAGAGTATGCATCTCCTTGTCTCTTAGCCCTACATTCCTCCCACAGCATCGCATTGCGGGGTCATCTCCCTCCACATTGTAGTACTCCTCTCCTTCAGAAGAGACTGCTGGGCCATGTAGCCACAAGTGAAAGGAAGTTTGAGTGAGTCTTTGATGCCATCCACTTTGAACGGGGTCTCGACACACACACGCCGCCTAGCTACAGCAATGGCTACCTGGTCAGGTAACCATAGCATAGAGACCCTGTGCCTCACCAATGATGGGCACATACAACTCAGCATTTGTGCAGGCACCAATAGTGCTATCCCTGCTTGGTCAGGAGGCTACCACCATATAGGTACTTGACATCCCTCACAACAGGATGGCTACCACGTCAGATTTTGGGTGTATTACTTTTGCCAGAAAGGAGGATGCAAGGATAGAAAGGCACAAAAGGTGGAATATCAATGCATTGTGTGACCTTCTCCATATGATCCGCACTTAGGTAAAATTTGGAAGAGGCATGGTAGGTCAAACCCCACAATGGGGACCATGTAGTGAAGGACAAAAAGTTGTATGAAGTGCCTGTCTTCTCTTACCTAAATACTTTCCCATGAGACCAGCATCACTACAGAACAGCTACTCACCACGCTAAAACCTGTCATAAACTTATCAACCTGTCTTCACACTTAGTCCAGACAACTGCCACATGTATCCCCCCTATACTATCTGATAAGCCCCGCATAGCCTTCAGTTACTTCTTTACTGATTCACTGCTGCGCAGAAGTTTGCTAGGTGCCATAATGATTTCAAACTAGTTACTATACAACCATCTACTTGTGCTGCATTTGGGCGGCTATCTGATGCTGATTTACCTGGTTTGCCTGCCACATCCTATACTGAATGTTTCTGGAGTTCTGGCAATGACTCTGTGTCCTTGAGTTTTTTTTGTTGCCAGCAAAACAAAAACACAGTGACACTAAAAGGTTTTTCGTAAATTTGAAATTTCTGTCTTCAAGTTCTCTGCAAATGAATTATTACACTGAAAAATACAAAGTGATTTTAAACCTACTATAATGACAAGGAATTGTGTCATACCAAAATTTCAGTAGGATTGTAGGAGCTTAAGACTAAAAGCAACATGATTCTTCCAATCTATTTGTTATATTTCCATAACAAGTGTAGTGTTCTGTGTCTTGCACACTGTAGCTATTCGGATTTCTACAGTGTGTAGGAACATTCCTAAACATTGTGTTAGCATTTACAGATGAACAACATGTAGTTATCATCTAGGGTATTATTATAAAATAGTGTCTTCAATGCAACTCACAGTAAAAAAAAGTTTTGTTCACCTTTTGTGGAATCTGTATCACAAAACTTATTCTGTAATTTCTTGTATGATTTGTTTGTTAAACTTCAGCAGACTCAGCATGATGGAAATATGTGTTATATATCAACACTTATTCAGTGACTTATCAGTGGGTTGCAAATTACTTTTAATATAGGGTACCTCAAGACCAGACAAAATATTGACCCATATGGTACAGCTGTAATGACTATTCCACACTCTGGAGATGTTCTTTCATTGTGTATATTCCTTGAGTTTCTTAATGTGACATCCTCCCTTCTTCTAATCAGACATGATGAAAACCAATTATCAGCAAGAACTTTGATACATAATATTTCAATTTCTCAAGGAGATCATTGTGAACTGCACAGTTAAACGAAACACCAGGTGTCAATGTTTTATCATTTAAATTTCGTGTAGTTTGATTCACATGAATTAAAAATGACATCCTCTCTGGATAAATTCAAATTAACACTGGCCAAGTGACTTATTTTGGAATAGGTGTATTAATATTCTTATCATCAGAAAGTGTTCCTTTACCTCCAAGGAGGGAAGCAAGGAGAGTCATCTGCCTTGCTACCTTTGCTCTAAAGAGGTCTGACAATAACCTATTTCTGTAACTATACTCTGTGTTAATGTGAATGAGTACATCACATATACAGGGTGTTACAAAAAGGTATGGCCAAACTTTCAGGAAACATTCCTCACACACAAAGAAAGAAAATATGTTATGTGGATATGTGTCCGGAAACGCTTACTTTCCATGTTAGAGCTCATTTTATTACTTCTCTTCAAATCACATTAATCATGGAATGGAAACACACAGCAACAGAACGTTCCAGCATGACTTCAAACACTTTGTTACAGGAAATGTTCAAAATGTCCTCCGTTAGCGAGGATACATGCATCCACCCTCCGTTGCATGGAATCCCTGATGCGCTGATGCAGCCCTGGAGAACGGCGTATTGTATCACAGCCGTCCACAATAAGAGCACGAAGAGTCTCTACATTTGGTACCGGGGTTGCGTATACAAGAGCTTTCAAATGCCCCCATAAATAAAAGTCAAGAGGGTTGAGGTCAGGACAGCGTGGAGGCCATGGAATTGGTCCGCCTCTACCAATCCATCAGTCACCGAATCTGTTGTTGAGAAGCGTACGAACACTTCGACTGAAATGTGCAGGAGCTCCATCGTGCATGAACCACATGTTGTGTCGTACTTGTAAAGGCACATGTTCTAGCAGCACAGGTAGAGTATCCCGTATGAAATCATGATAACGTGCTCCATTGAGCGTAGGTGGAAGAACATTCTGACGAAACTCAAATGAGCTCTAACATGGAAATTAAGTGTTTCTGGACACATGTCCACATAACATCTTTTCTTTATTTGTGTGTGAGGAATTTTTCCTGAAAGTTTGGCCGTACCTTTTCGTAACACCCTGTATGAGAAATACAGGATTTATTAATTCACTTTAGATATCACCAACCACTAGGGAGTATTTGCTTTTAAGAGAGTAAATTACATTGTTAATGTCGTCTGCCCCGACAACTGAATGGTCAGTGTGATGAACTGCTGTCCTAAGGGGCCTGCGTTCAATTCCCGGCTGGGTCAGGAATTTTCTCTGTTCAGGGACTGGGTGTTGTGTTGTCTTCATCATTTCATCCGCATCCAGCACGCAGGTAGCCCAGTGTGGCATCGAATGTAATAAGACCTGCACCAAGGTGGCCGGACCTGCCCCATAAGGGGCCTCTTGGCCGATGATGCCAAATGCTCATTTCCATTTCCATTGTTAATGTCTTCAGCAGATCATGGAGTAACTGTGATTTGACCATATGTATGTATCACTGCTTCTTAAATGTATCCCTTAACTTGTTCAAACCACTCTAATTAGCTATTTCCAGAAAGTGATTATTAAATACATTGGGTTACTGACTACTATCACTGATTATTTGCCTATTTTCTTTCATAAGTAAACCCTCACATTCATTAACTAAATTTATAGTTTTTCACCTATTCCTCATACAGACCTCATTTTATTATCTGAATTATTAATTTCAGACTAGTAGTAGGACACAAAATGAAGATAAGAACAGAAACAAAAAACTAAAATAGCAAATGCACACACACACACACACACACACACACACACACACACACACACACACACACTTGAACTAAGAAACCCAGAAATTGAACAGTTACTGGGAGACATGGACAAGAATTTGACAGCCCATGTTCCTAGTACACATGTTCCTGAGCTGCATCACATCTAAAAGTCTCTGTAGTACTCCAGTAGTGATTATTGGGAACCAGTACCCACATAAAAGGCACCTGAAGAAAAGGCACGATGTGATGCTGAATCTGTTTCCCTTTTAATCACTCCAAAAAACCCACATTCTCTAAGCTTCTCAAGATCCATAAATTTCACCTCTCAAAATGCCCTATTCCAACTGACTATTGTGCCTCCTCTCTCATAGTTTGCAGTATACCCTCCTCTATCAAACACACAAACTAATTCCATCATCACATCACCATTCCTGTTTCTTTACCAGCTGGAGCATTGCTTGTCACTGTCAATGTCATTGCTCTCTGCACCAATATCTTCAATGTCCACAGTCTTGCCGCCATCAAACATTAATTTTCCGTACCAACTTCAAACCCAGACCTTCCTACTTTGTTACCATGACCACTATATTTTTACCACCAACTACTTCTTTTCAGAAGAAATCTATGACAAACTAATCAGTGGCATTACCATGAGGATTCAACAGACACTTTCCAATGCCATTCTGTTCCAGAGTTATCTGATGCTAGTTCAGATTAACCGATGACACCCTATCTTCATTCCTCTACAACTTCAACACTTCCCTTATACTTTGCACATGGAACTTTTTGGTTTGGTGAGCCACTTGTCACCATGCTGAAGGTTCCATAAGAGCTTGTTTACATCAAACTTATCAATCACCTTCAATAACTGCCTCTCATCACACAATAGGTAGTCCTTCCCATGCAGCCTGACCACCCATAAACACTACATTTGCTGTGAAAAGCAATCCCTCTTCTGGTCTGCAAAAAGTTTTCACAGACCAAAACAGTCCTATCAGTCTCATTAGATGACAGATTTCCTATACTCTTCCTCCACCAACACACACACACACACACACACACACACACACACACACACACACACACACACACCTACTGACCATTGCCACTGAGTTTCAGAGCACGCAGCACAGCACACTGTGACTGATTTGTGCTGTTGCTTCACAGTCACATCTTCGGAGTAAGCCCCACAACATCAGTTTCTCTGATTTTTGTAGGTGAAAACTTGTCCTGCAGCGTATCTTTTGTCCCAACAACTGTGTTGACATGAATCACCACTAATAACCCACACACCAATCTGTTTACACTCCATTGTGTCTAATTGACACTCTCACTCCTCCCCCCCAGATTACTTTTCTGTTTCACCCTATCTCACTCAGAGGAGCTGTATGTTATCTCTTATTTAAATCTGAATTCATGTTCCTTTCACCCTTATGGTCCCCTAACCTGGCTCACCATGCATTTACTTATCCCACCCGAGCTGGATATTTCGGAAGTCCCTCCTGACCCTTCCCATTTCCCTTCAGTTTCCACACTCTTCGTCTCAGCCACAATTGGTATTTGCCCCCGTCAGGCTAGCAGCTTTGAAACACACAGCACATATTGTGCTAGCAGTATGTCTCATTATTTAGAACTCAAACAATGAGTTGATGATTACAACTAATTTATGTTAGCACATAAGAATATATAATAAGCTAATATGTGCATGTTACAATCTCTCAAAAAGTCAATGTTTATTTTGTATTTTTTTTTATGTGAGACTTGTAATGATACTAGTGCACATTGGTGTTTCAGTTTTCTTAATCTCTTGCACGAATTTACTTGCTGATTGTCATAGCACTTATACTAAAAGAGTAAGTTATTTAAATTACCTTTTGATGTTGAGATGCATATGAACAAGCTGGCAGTCTCTAACGCTTACCTTGTGGAGGACACTGGGGGAGTACCTGCTATGGAAACACACCCTCAACATTGACTTTAGATACAGTCTACTGCATGTCCAATCTACTGGGAGGATTTGGCTACATGTTGTACTACTGACTACCTCTTTGCATTATGTTTCTTCTCATTCCTCTTCATAGGAGAGCTTTAATTTCAGGGATATGTTCAGAGGCTTTGTCATCAGATATACAGGATGGTTACAATTAAATTCTCACTACCTGAGAGGGTCCATATCAAAATCATGTGATAGGACAGTGAAACTTCGTGGAATCACATATAAGGACGTGTGTAGAGAAATAATGAATAAACCACTGAAAGAAACACATTTTAATTTCCAACAATGGAAAATGCAGGATTGAATGTAACAATATTATAGTGGAGATGCTGAGTCCAGATAGCCACAACAAAAAGACTATCACTGTCATAGTAAGGCTACAGATGCCTGAGACTGCAGTTGTGAGTGTGAGTTGCGTTTGTGTGTGTGTGTGTGTGTGTGTGTGTGTGTGTGTGTGGTCTATTCTTGACGAAGGCCTTTGGGCTTTTTGTTGTGCCTATCTGTGGCTCATGGCTCAGCATCTCTGCTATATGGTGAGTGCAACTTTCCTTTTCATAACATTCTAATTTCCATGTGAGATGGTAGTATTAGTTACCTGTGTACCATGTTTATGTTCCAGGTTACAAATGCTGCTCAATGTGATGACCCCTGCATCCACAACAGTCTAGAACTGCACCAGATATACTATTCCACAGTTGTTCGCAGCACTTTTTGAGCTGTGGACCATGGAATGTTCAGATGTCATGTGACAGCTCTCACACAGCTTGATGATTGTGCAACGTGTCCCATATTCTCAGCCATGGCAACAGTAACTTCCCCAACAATTTGAGGCACAATTGGTCATCAGCTTCTCCCAGAAGCAATTACCACATCAACAGTTAATTTGAACTTCTGAATCATGTTCTGCAATCACGGTGCAGAAAGAAAACCTCTCCATATTCCTTTAATGAGTTGATACTCACAGAGAGCTGTAGCACTATTCCCATTGTTTTGATAAAGTGGGTTTATGAGTAAGGCTTGCTTACATTGTCCAGACCCATGTAGATTGTCTGCAACTGTAATGCACATTGATGCTTGTGTTTCAACCCAACATCGCCATACCCGTACCACTACCAAAGACTAACTACAAGTCATGACATTTACACTACTAACAATTTGTATCCTGCAGCACACTGTCTGAACATAATTCCTATAAAGTTGGGTACCCATATTGTAAATAGCTTTCAGTCTATTGGCTCAAGTAGCGGAAGTTTAATTACAGTCACCTGTACATATGTGCCCATTGTGTGTTGCACAATTTGTCAATATAATTTTAAATCAATAAAATTTACATTTAATCCAAGTAAATGTCTGCTGTTTTTTACTATTTTTTTATTAAGACTATTAACACTCTGCAGTAGGTGTTAACCCTCGAACAGGTGTGCCTAAGTATAAAGTGCACCAATCACTAATAACATTGTCTTATACAATGCCAATGTTCTTTTACAATTGTGGACCCATATGTATACCTTCATTACTGCTGCGGCTAAACAGTGATAAGTTGTGTTTTCATATGTCCAAGTGAATAGTAGTAATAGAAAATAAACAGCAAGCTAGGTGAGAAAAAAATAGCTGTCCTTGCAAGTAAATGACACAGATTCCGAGCTAGTAGTTTAGATTAGATTAGATTAGATTTACTTTCATTCCAATTGATCCGTAGTGAGGAGGTCCTCCAGGATGTGGAACATGTCAGAAAAACAACAATACATGACAAATATTTAAACTAAAACAAATAAGCTAATGTACCATTCCACAGGTCCCAAGTGGAATGATCGTCATTTTTTAATGAACACTAAGAGTCATTTTACAAATACTATTGCACTGAATTTAAAATAAAAAAGTTTTTTATTTATTTATAAGGTAAGAAACATGTAATACAACTACTGTAATACTTATTTACAATGAACACATTACTGCACTGAAATGGTGCAGAAGTTAGATTATACTTACACACACACACACACACACACACACACACACACACACACACACACACAAATTTTCAGTGAACACATTACTGCACTGAAATTGTGCAGAAGATATGTTGTACTTATATACAAATCAGTTGGTTTTCCTCAGAAATTCATCAATGGAGTAGAAGGAGTTGGCCACCAATAAATCCTTAAACTGAATTTCATTGGTTGTTAAGCTTTTTATGGCTGCTGGCAAGTTATTGAAAATGTGTGTTCCTGAATAATGCACACCTTTTTGTACAAGACTAAGTGACTTTAAATCCTTGTGAAGATTATTCTTATTTCTAGTATTGATTCCATGAATTGAGCTGTTGGTTTGGAAAAGTGATATATTTTTAATGACAAATTTCATTAAGGAATAAATATATTGGGAAGCTGTAGTTAGTATCCCTAGTTCCCTAAACAGGCTTCTGCAGGATGTTCTTGAGTTCACACCACATATAATTCTTACTGCACGTTTTTGTGCCCGGAAAACTTTAGCTTGGCTTGATGAATTACCCCAGAAAATAATCCCATATGACATTATGGAATGAAAGTAAGCATAGTATGCCAGCTTTTTCATTTTTATATCCCCTATGTCTGACAAAATTCGCATTGCAAACAGAGATTTGTTAAGACGCTTCAGCAGTTCTGTGGTGTGCTCCTCCCAGTTGAATTTATTATCAAGCTGTAATCCCAAGAATTTAACACCGTCCACTTCTTCTATCTTCTTGTCATCATATGTTAGACATATACTCTTGGGACACCCCTTACAAGTTCTGAACTGCATGCAGTGTGTTTTTTCAAAGTTTAGTGACAAAGAATTGGCTAGGAACCAGTGATTAATGTCTACAAATATTTTATTGGCTGATCTTTCTAAGACTACACTTGATTTGCTATTTATTGCAATGTTTGTATCATCAGCAAACAAAACAAACTTGGCATCTGGTAATGTTACTGATGAAAGGTCATTGATATACACAAGAAAAAGTAAGGGCCCCAAAATGGAACCTTGTGGGACCCCACATGTAATTAGTTCCCAGTTGGATGATGCCTGATAGCTTGATACATGTCTCTTTCCTAATAACACCCTTTGTTTCCTGCCAGAGATATAAGATTTGAACCATTTTGCAGCATTTCCTGTTACACTATAATATTCTAGTTTACTTAAAAGGATATTGTGATTTACACAGTCAAATGCCTTTGACAGATCACAAAATATACCAGTTGCCTGCAATTTTTTGTCTAATGAATTAAGTACATTTTCACTGTAAGTGTAGATAGCCTTCTCAATATCAGAACCTTTTAGAAATCCAAACTGTGACTTTGACAGTATGTTATTTGAGATAAGATGGTTATAAAGACGACTGTACATTACTTTTTCGAAAATTTTTGAGAATGCTGGCAACAGTGAAATTGGACGGAAATTTGATGCTATTTCTTTATCTCCCTTCTTAAACAGTGGCTTAACTTCAGCATATTTCAGCCATTCGGGAAATATTCCACTGATAAACGACTGGTTACACAGATAGCTTAATATGTTACTTAGCTCAGAATCACATTCTTTAATTAACTTTGTTGATATTTCATCATACCCACTAGATGTTTTTGATTTTAAAGATTTTATGATGGACATTATTTCTGTTGGGGTAGTGAGGGTCAAATTCATATTATGGAAGTTACTTGAAATGTCTGGTCTAAGGTAATCCATAGCAGCATCTACCGAACCTGACAACCCCATCTTTTCAGTAACAGTTATAAAATGTTTGTTAAAAAGTAGTACAGTCCCACAATGAGGTAGTTATCTACGAGGTTTGTAATCAAATACCGGTTGGCAGAAATCTGATGCACCTGCACTGCTTAATGCTTCAAGTGGGTCATTACTGTGATGGAACACATGTCTGTAGCAAGTCATATAACAAAATTTTATTTTATTATTGCTTAATTAAAGAGCAATTTAGCTCACATAATGTAAGTCTATTTCATTGTTGTTCAATTAAACTAGAATTAAATTGTAATTTTGTTCATATATGTTTACCTTGGTAACATAAACACAGCTATTCCTTAAATGTATATGAAGTACACCGCACACCCACACATCTTAAAAACAGCGTGCCAGCTCAAGGATTAATGAATGAATAGTTGTACGTACCATACTATTACAACTTTTTCAAATGAGTAGTTTCTCTTCTCTTTTTAAGTATGCTCTACGAATAATTTTATGACATACTAAAATAATGGGAATGTGACACACTTTGGGATTATCTTTACTCTTTCTCCCCCAAAAGATTGCATTTAGTTGTTAATGGTCTTTGTCATGTTTTTATGCTTATCTCGGGAGAGTTCTACTTAAAGCTACATTTAAGATATCACTGGAAAGGCAAATACATTAACAACACAAAGATTTCTTAAGAAATTATATTTCCTCACTGGGTACACTGTCCAATTTGTGCTCACAGAGACAATATTTAATAAAAATGAAATAATTGCAAAGATATACATATCTTTGCACTCTGTCTACATTATATCACATGCCAATGAGGAGCTCAATATCTGTCAACAACAATACATCTGTAAACAACAGACAAATGTTTTCCAGTATCTGAACACACTATATTATCTAAGTTTTATTCAGACTGTGAACCACTGATGTTGCCGGACTTTGCAAGACTTTTCTTGAAAGTCTCATTAAACCAGACACAGGATCTCTTCCAAAGTACTTCACTCTGATCTCATCTCCAACTTGCAGACCCAGGGCACTTGGATGATTAACCTTCAAAACAAGATTTTTTATTATAAAAATGTGTGTCAAGTCATTTATACTGGTGCATAATTAAATGCAATAATGATTAAAAAGAAAGCAGAAATTAATACTTGTGCAACTTCAAACTGAAATGCTGTTATATTTAGTTCTATTAAGGACAATATAAGTTTAACAAATTTATGCCAGAAATATTTCTGTGCATATAACTTTTCAATTATTTCATAAATTCACTAATTCTCTAACTCCATCATAGTTTATTCCATTACTATCAATTATTTTTTAAATAAAACTGATCTACATGTAATTCAACATGTAAACTCTCTTATCTGGAAGAATGTATTAAGACTCCAACCACATCATGTCACAAATACTGAACCACCGCTTGTCATGCTTTCCCACTGTCTAATTTTTCCTCTCTACACACTGCCTGCCTTCTGATTGTCCCAACCCTTAAATGTGAAGAACAGGCTGAAGATCTGATGTACAGTAGAATGAACAAATGCCAAACAGCAGTTGCAGCTCACATTTTTGATTGAAAACTGACCAAAAAGCCTAATGACAGCATTTTTGATTGCAAACTGATCAAAAAGCCTAATGACAGCAACATACACCATAAACAACCCATAGGTACGACACTCATCATCCTTAAAGCACTAGATGTATATACAACAAAAATCATAAAACTCAGGGAAAAATAGAATAATCGGACATGATGTAAATATAATACACAATATTAAAGAAAGATTGAGGTTTAATATGCAATTAATGATGCAGTCACTAGAGACAGAGCACAAGCTCAATTGGGGAAGGATGGTGCAGGAAATCTTACAGCAATTTTTGAATTAGAAGCCTATAACACTGCATTTAAGGTTTATTATTTATTCATATCACCTTTCCACTGAAAAATTCAGTCAAAACATTGGCTACAGGTCTTCTATGATTACAAGAGTGCTTGCAACACATTATTAAAACACACACATTTTTTATTATAAGTTTTTGTGATGCAAGCCACCAGCATACAGCCTAAATAAATTGTGGGTAAATGCGCCCATGCATAAATTCACTGAAAGAGCGGCAATAATAATAATAATAATAATAGAAACAGGGCAGAATAAAACCTGTAACGGGACTGACAAATAGACATCATTTTATTTTATTATACACTAAATTTGTGTTAAAAAAGCTTTTGCTTAAGATAATACTAAGTTAGGTGTTGCGATCAATAATCGATATTGGAATTGTATGTTCTTTGTAGCTTATGACCGCGATCTTTGGCCTACAACGGGTTTTCGGCCACTTGAGTGTTGGCCGCGGTTGTTGTGTATATAGTTTTGGCAATAAATGTGATTTTGATACAAAGAAACCATGGAATACTGCGTCATTTTTCGATAGTCCAGTAATAATTAAAAAACCCGCACCTTTTCTTGGACCCAGAGCAGCAAAGGAATCATCGCCTGGACAACAAGAAGCCACATGGACAACGCAGACTCAGCAGCATCAACAAAGTAGACATCATGGTCAGCTCTACTAAAGTACTATACAGCCATTAGCCACACCGTAACGGTGTCCTTATGGAGATAACTTTTCCTGCGCAGTAGAGCGGGTTCGTGACAAACCGAATCTGCGAACTTAATCAATACAGCTGCTTTATGTGGAATCAAAGACAATACAGATTTCAGCTTGTTTCTGTGACGTGCAACTGTGTCTATACTTGATGGGAGAAATAAATTGGACCGTACATGAGATAAAATAGTCAAATTAATGTTTTGCAGATATACAATAGATATGTTGACACATGCAGTAGCCAATCTCCCACAAGAAAGGCACAATATACCATTGCCTTCCTAACTGTACATGGGAATGAATGGTGCTTGTAAGAATATCTTACAGAAGTTATTGTTTTGAATATTTAAATTTAATTTATTAACAATGGAATGAACACAGATTACCACTCAGTGTTTACTGGAGGCACTGAGTGGAACACAGGCTCACAAACAATAACTTTGCCTCAACATGGAAGCTCCTCAGAGCACATAGTGACTTTGTTGCAACACTATGTCCCAATTGGGGAGAAGGGATTTGTTACATGAAGCAAGTGAGATGAACAAGGAATAGGGGAGGCAGCAGGTGGAGCAGAGAAAAAATAAGAGGGTGGGGCAAGAGCTATGATAGGAATGTATAATAAGAGAAAGAGCTAGGAATACTGTGCCAAAGAGGACACCCTAATGCCGAAATAGGAGGCAAGGATTTGGGGGGATTGGAGAGGATCCAAATGGCACACATTGTGAAGTAGACTGTAATATCAAACATTTATTACTTAGCAACACGCTCTGACACTCAAACATGGTAAGCCTTAACCTTGGCCACAGTTTGGTGCAGGCTATTCATCTCAGTAGGCAATTAGCGGTAATGTCCATACAAAATCCTGCAGCTTCCCTTTCCTAATCTCCATGTCCTATTTGATTATGTGCAAAATGCTGTTACTCCTACTTGCAACCTTCTCTTCCTCTCCTTACTGCTTGTTCACTTCAACTCCATCAGATGACGGAATCTGTCACCCTAGTCAGGCCACAGCATCACATAACATAACACACTGTGTATGTTTATAAGCTGAAGTACAACAACAATGCCCCAGTGCTTGTTTATGTGCCTATCTACCACTTAAAACATGTATTATACAATGAGTTGTCATCTCCACTTATTCCACTGTTTTTACTTCTACAAGGATTTTCCAGCTTTATAAAAGTTTATACATAATAATTACAACAAAATTAACATAACACAACACATGAAACAATAAATAGCAACTAGGTGCACCTTTTATTGTAATAGGAAATCTAGTAAAGTGACCAACTAAGACTACATACTTTTCTTTGGTCTAACTGTGAATTGTGCAACAATGCTGGTGTCATATTTGGGTACAGTTGTACCATAACTCCTATGTCTCGAACCTCAACAATCTTCGCTGTGTATATGCCACCAAACTCCAAGACTGGTTCACGTTCAGTGCTCAAGAACTGGTCAATCATCTCACGAGCTTCATCCATTGCTTGTTGGTTTGGAGCAAATAAGGAGAATGCTGTTTCATCAACCTGTGTGACCTGTGTGAAACAATTTTCATACTAATGAAAACAACAGATTCTGGAATACCAGTGTAATATGCATGTAATAGACATATTTTAAGTTTTGTCTCTCTTATGTTAACATCAATTTTCACTCAGTAATTAATGGGAAAAAGTAAGATTTAACAGCAATGATCCGTGAGCATAGCAGTATACTGACACTTTGTATTTGATATGACCGTGACATATAACTTCACTCAAAATTGTGCTTGCATCTAGCTGCCTGAATTAATGTTCCATTTTAGGATATAATATAATATGGATGCAATATAATGAGTGAGGTTGCACAGCAGTTAGACATGGGACTCATATTTTGGAGTACCAGGATTCAGTTCCCTATCTGGCCATCTCAATTTATATTTTTTGTGATTTCCTCAAATTGCTTAAGGGGGGTAGGATGTCAAATGGGCCGACTTGAAGCAGGACAATTTAATTTCTACGGTCTATACTTTTATAAATAAATTCATACAACTTTGTCAGCGTGACTAGGAAGGATTCAGGATTCACACTCATAGCAGTTGAAATTCAAAAACATAACAAAATAATTTTTTTTCACATGTGAAATTTCATCATTTTTTCACTTACTATTGGCTACATTTGTTACTATAGGTACACTTTTCTTCACAAGTACGAGAGATTATTCGATGAATTTTGCACAGCATACAAACCATAATTACAGATGTATGAAACTCTAGATTTTTCCAAATCTATTAAAAACTGTGGTAAAAATTGAGATAATTAACTATAAAATTTGAGTTTTTCTAAACATGAAGTTTAAAATGTAACAGCTCATTCATTTTTTCATAATCTGATGTCCTACCCCCCTTAAGGCATAAACCTGGATGGCTCCATTTCTTTCTTCTCCTTTCCTAGTTCAAGCTTGAGATCCATCTATATCGCCTCATCCTTAAGAAGATCCAATCTTCCTTCTTATGGGTGCAGTTGTATCTGCACTACAAAGAAGTTCGTATTGCCCCCTCCCCCCTTGAAGTGCACATTACAACAAGAATTGCAGTAGCCATGAGTGTGTGTGTGTGTGTGTGTGTGTGTGTGTGTGTGTGTGTGTGTGTGTGTGTGTGTGTATACATGGGAAAAAGCACCATTTACAAATCTGTTGCAATGAAGGAGAAGACTAAGTAAATGTCAGTAGTATATAAATGGGTTGAAAGAAGAATGAATAACAGGAGAAAGACAGATTTGCAGAAGAACAGGAACAGGAAGCACATAAAAGTTGTTTTCTCTCAACCATTGCCACATGAATGATTTTTTTTTTTTAATTCAAAGTTAAAAAATGCACACGTTTGACATTATTGCTAGCATAACTTACTTGGTACAACGTTTGGCAAGAAAAACAAATTTGAGCCAAAATATGTCATAGTATTTTTGTCTAGAGATTAAAGGGAGACAACAAAAGAATCAGTTCCATAAAAGGAGACTGCTAGTTACACACACTCAGGATAATGTGTAGGCATTAGCTTGACGTGACAATGCAACATAATGTGATAAATCACATGATTTTTCACTAATGTAATATGCTGCTTGCAAAATGCTACTTCGCTGTAATATTGTAGGATTCCTACAATTTCATCTGGCTGACACCCAGCGGTTAATGATTTTTCCAAGATGGTCAGCTAAAGTCCAGTGTTGAAGATACTAAGGATGAAGTTTTTTTCATACTTGTTTATAGATAGGTAGTAATACTTCCATGAACTAAAAGTGTACACCGTAAGTGAGGATATTACCGGCAGCAATAATTTTTTTTTTCTGAACATAATTTACATATAAAATACGGACTATATGTGATTTATTCTAATATTATACAACAATTTCATGTTAACTGTTCATTATTATTGCAACATGTATGAGATTCCTAAAACTGAAACACCCAATAAGCAAATATGTGACAGCAATAATTATATAATTACAAAAGACTGAATGCCCTATTTTTCATACTCATGAAAGCAAAAATTACACATTTCTGCCCTTTTCCCTTTCTAGTTTACATTTTGAAAGATTGTTGTCATAAGCAAAAAGAAACAGCAATAAAAATAAGTGCTTCAGATGTGTAAAAATAATATTTACTAAATAAGACTTTGAGGATGAAGCAAAAGTAAAAATGAAGCAATCCTTTATATTTGCTTTCAAATTTATGTTAAACTTTCCCTGCCTATATTCATTTCCTTAAATAAGCAGTGTTTTAAAACTAAGTATTTATTTGTCTTTTAGGACATGTAATTTTCTGCCTAGAACAAGGAAGCCTTTGAATACATTTAACATTAGAACAAGCAAAAGGCTGATTTGTAACTGTTTGAATAAATAACATTTGGTTCAGACATATATGCCATTGCATCTTACCTGCACACCTGTTTCAACCAAAAGCCTCTTTACATTAGCCCCACCTAATCCAAGAAACTTCGATCGATTATGCACAGGCACTTCCAGTTTTTCTGAAACAGGCCAATTTTCTTTCTTCTGTGCTCTGAAATGAGGAAAATAGGAATACATGTACAAAATGTGAATGAAAACTACTAAATCTTAATCATCATTTTATTCAATAAAACGAAAAAACTCCAAAGTTATCAGAAAACCTGAATTCTACATGTATTTGTTAATACAGAAGAAAGGAGAACATTGTGATGGGATATCTCAATGTAATCTCAAGCTGGTAATGATTCTGTGACCCTTTAAAACCCACTAGTCTCCAACGGATACAAATAAAGTGTAGATGAAACTAAAATGGTGGGTGGGAAAGTAAGTACCCAACAGTTGCACAATTAAACTGAAACCAATATGGCATAATTATGGTGGTTTTAGGCTATGCAGTAGCAAGGTTGTAACTTCCAATTTGAATATGAGTGTATGCATTTTCTAAAAGAAGCAAAGAAATCTTTCCTTACTACCAAAGTCACAGAAATGTCCTCTTATGGACATCTGTTCTCAGCTTTTTTGAGAATGTTTGGCAAGTCAATCTTTAGGTTTATGAAGACTTCTCTCCAGGCCAGACCTGAGAGAAAGCCCACCTGCCCCACAACTCCCATCTCTCCCTGTTCCAAGACAGTCTCAGACTGTGGTCATTCCACAGCATTCTGTTTCATTGCTGGGGAGATAACATTGAGGGAAGAAGAAAGTGGTGCTTGTAATGGAACTGCTCAATACACCTCTTTTTTTTTTCGCACAGTACAGAACAACATGGTACACAATAAGTTAAGATGAAGAAGATGATGATGGTGATGGTGATGGTGATGATGATGATGATGATGATGATGAGTTGGGTTGAAGGGGCGCTCGACATCATGGTCATCAGCACGCTGACGAAAAGTCAACATGAAATCTCATGCGTGGAGACGAAGGATGTCCCCACATGCAGAGCAGTTATAACATACTTAAGTCTGCCGCCCTTCCCCACCAGTTTAGGGATGAGGCCTGACAGTTCACAAAATTTCACCACTCTGTTAACACTGGTATCGGTATCTGCGAGATCGGTGGGCAGATCCCCAGCAAGACCAAGGACTGCTAATATAGGACACATGTAGCCACAATATGCTGAACTGAAAGTGGCATGCCACAAACTTCACAGAAAGGTGGATCCTCCCCCTGGAGGAGGAATCCTTGTGTGAAACGGCTACGCCCGATGCACAGTCTGGTAAGCAAAACCTCCTTCCAGCGGAGAGGCTGACATGAAGTCCACCAAGCTTTTGTGGTTGGTTTGAGCAACCGCAGTTTGTTGTCCAACACCTGCAACCATTCAGTCTCCCACTGACGCATGATGCATCTGTCAGAAAATGAGATAATGGCATGCAACGGGATGGGACATTGGTGGACAGCACCATCCCAACATGCTTCCTTGGCAGCTTTATCAGCTATATCATTACCCTGTATCCCAAAGTGGCCAGGTACCCAGCAAAAGATCACCACCTTGCCATGGCATCGGAGCCACTGTAAGCAGTCATGGATGAGCTGAATCAGC
The DNA here is from genome assembly GCF_023864345.2 of Schistocerca serialis cubense. Classification (NCBI taxonomy): domain Eukaryota; kingdom Metazoa; phylum Arthropoda; class Insecta; order Orthoptera; family Acrididae; genus Schistocerca; species Schistocerca serialis. The sequence continues at coordinate 678,237,505 of NC_064638.1, forward strand.
GGGTCTAACGGATACATTTAGTGAAGCGCTTGCAGTGCACTAAGAGAGCCGGAATAGACAAGAAAACTTGAACGGTGATGTCTGTGAACCCTCTCCAGTGCCATTAGAATGCCATATAACTCTGCATCACTATTTGTAAATTGTTCTGGAAGATGTACTTTAAAACCCCTATCAGGAAAAACCACAGAACAACAGAGAGCATTCCCCTGCTGGGATCCATCTGTATAAATAACAATAAAACTATGGTACACACTTAAAATTTACGAAAACAAAGTTGTAAAAACCATATCTGGAGTACAATTTTTCAGGTACAGCATCAAGCTTAAAATCACTTTGGCCTCCAAAGACATCAAGGTGGCAGTGCGTTCCATCCCTGGGTGTGTATTTTCATGCCCGAGAGATCCAGATCCTTGAGGCAGTCCGTAGCATGTATACCAAATGGCTGGGTCATTTGGGGCCGATTCCTGAACAGTCGTTCGAAGGTGGGTTGGGTCACTGAACTAAATGCCAATGACTGGGGTGATGCTGAGATTTTCAGCGCCTGTCAAGCCAAAAGGATACGTCGTCGAATCCAGAGTGGTGGTTCACCAGCCTCTGCACACAGACTCTGAACTGGGCTGGTCCAAAAGGCTCCAGTCAACATCCGAATGCCCGCATGGTGGACAGCATCTAACATTCGGAGGTACGAAGGATGGGCCTATTCACAGACCATGGTGCCATAGTCAAAGCGTGATCAAACAAATGCCCTATAAAACTGTAGGAGGCGGAACCTGTCAGCTCCTCATGTTTTTCCGCCAAGGCATTTCAAAATGTTTAACAACCTGAAGCCCTTTGTTCGTAGGTCTTTCAGGTGTGGCAGCCATGTTAATTTCAAGTCAAATAATAAACCCAAAAAGCGAACTGTGTCTTGGAAAAGTAAAATACCGTCCCCCATTGTAAGTTCTGGTTGGTTAAAACTCCGACAAGCACGATTAAAATTGACACACAAAGTCTTCTCAGGTGAGAACCGAAAACGAGTAGAAGATTGCAAAGTCATCAACAAACAAAGAGCATTTGACAGGGCTCCTGACTGCAGAGGAAATGCCATTGATTGCAAAGGCAAACAATGTGACACTGAGGAGACTGCCCTGGGGCACACCATTCTCCTGAACATAGCAATCAGACATGGCATCGCCAATGCGATAATGAAAACGCCTGTCCTCAAGAAAGGATTGGATCAGAAGCGGCAGGCTTCCACGTAGTTCCCATTCATGAAGTTGGCGAAGGATGTTGTACCTCCAAGTAGTGTCATATGCTTTTTCGAGGTCATAAAACACACAAACTACATGGTTTTGGGGTAAGAAGGACTCCTGTATCACCATCTCCAGTAGAATTAATTTGTCAAGAGTGGAATGGCAGCGCCTGAAACCACACTGGGAGCAGCTAAGGTAACCTCGGGACTCGAGCAGCCAGACAATGCTGCGGTTGGCCATGCGTTCAAGAGTCTTACCCATACAACTAGTAAGGGCAACACTCCGATAACTGTTAGGGGCGCTACGGTCCTTACCTGGTTTCCAGAATGGAATTAAGATTGCCTCCTTCCAAGTTGTGGGGTACTGTCCATCAAACCAAATCTGATTGAAACAAGAGGGGAGCTGACCTTTCGCTTCAGGGCACAAATGACAAAGCATGGTATAATGGATCTCATCAGGTCCTGGAGCGGTGTCTCTGACTGCATATAAAGCTGATTCCAGTTCCCATGTGGAGAATGGAAGGTTGTAGACTTCTTCATTACGTGAGAAAAAATTGAGCTTCCTCATCTCTGCAGTCCGATGGAATACCTGAACAGCCAGGAACTTGTCTGGATGACTTAGTAACAGTGAAGAAGTGTTCAGCTAAAACGTGAGCCATCTCTTCTGGCATGTCCACCAAGACCCCATTATTTGACAAGGCCGTAAGGGGATGTGGACTACCCTTGCCTGAAATCCATCTTATTGATTTCCAAACGTGTGCAGCGGAAGTGGTCCGATTAATGGAAGTCATGAATTCCCTCCAGGAAGCCCTCTTCCATTCTCTGATCACTCGCCTTGCATGTGCTCTCGCAGACCTGAAGACATGAAGATTGTCTGTAGTTGGACACTGTTTGAAGTTCCGAAGAGCTGTCAGTCTGGCCTTGATTGCCAATTGACAGTCATCATTCCACCAAGGTACAGGCCATTGTCCGAGGTGGTTACTAGACCTGGGGATGGACTATGCAGCAGCCCTTTGGATCTCATGAGTGGTATGAGCCACCACCTCTTGTGCACAATCCTTTCATTCAAAAATAGCCTGTCGACTGTACTGTAACCAATTTGCCCTTTGTATGATCCACCTGCGTGGTCTCCTGCTTGTCACTGTCCTATGCATGGCAGACGAATCTGCACTGGGAAGTGGTCACTAGAATGTAAATCTGTAGCCACTTCCCCACTGAACTGAATCTGCAATAGCTGAGGAACAAAAGCAAAAATCAATAGCTGAAAAAGACCCTGTAGCTATGGAAAAATGAGTCATCTGACCCGCGTTCAGAAGGCAGATATCCTCAGAATGGACGAGTTGCTCGATCAGCCGACCCCTGGAGCAAGTAGTAGCCGAGCCCCACAGCACATTGTGGGCACTGAAGTACCCCACAAGAAGGAATGGGTGCGGAAATGCCTGAAAGAGGTCTGCCAGTGTGTCCGAATCCGAAGCGTCATGGGGGGGGGGGGGGGGGGGGCGGGGGAGAGGGGGGGGGCAGGTACAAAGAACACACTGTAATAGTAAACGGTGAGAGAAGTTTCACAGCAATTGCTTGGATGGTTGTGGCAAGAGGGACAGGAGAGGAGTGGTATATGTCCTCAAGAACAATAGCCACTCCACCTTTAGTCCTGCCTACAGTAGTATTGTCTTTCCTGTATATGTGTGTGTGTGTCTGTGACTTTAAGATGCATTTCTTGTAAGTAGATGCAGAAAGGTTTATCCTGGACCAGCAGCTGCAATTCTTCCAAATGTGAGCTATATCCATTCAAATTCCACTGTAACACAGAAGTCCCTATGGAAGCCATTGGTTAGCGATGGTGGTTCTTTCCTTTCTCCCTCAGAGGCGGTGTGATTTACCGGGGAGGTAAGGGGGAACATTAGCCGGTTCTGCGTTCTCTAGTTCCTCTGATTGGAAGTCCACATCTTCTAGAGCATAGCCGCCATCAGAAAGGGAGAGCGCTCATCAATCTGAAGGCTTACCTGTCACTTTTTTGGACTTAGAACTACTTTTAGAAGGACGTATTTCTTTACTGACAGGAAGAGGAGGCTGCCTGGGTTGCTGCGATGGCTTAGGTGGCTTCTGAAGTTGGGGAGTGGTATGTGGCTTAGGTGGTAAGTCTACTACTGACGGCTTCCGAGCGACATCAGTTGCAAGTCGAGTGTTTCCTCCACAGGTACAGCGACAAGTGCATGTGCTCGTACTTGAATCTGTGGTCTGAGTTTGTGTGAAGGCATTGGTGTTTTAAGGGCTGATGCAAAAGAATTTACAAAAACCAGTGGTTGCATGGCTTTGTAAGCATTTTTAGCTTCACCATAGGGTATGCGTCTCTGTACTTTCAACTCTAGAATTTTCTTTTCCTCGTTGTAAATCCCACACGTTTTGCTCCACACTGGGTAATCCCCAGAGCAGTTAACACATTTTGAAAGAAGTTACAAGAAGTGCCTGACTCATGAGCAGAGCCTCCACAATTGCCACACATAGCCTTCACGTTACATCCCATAGTGGTGTGGCCAAATCTTTGACATTTATACAATCGCATGAGGTTAGGAACACACGAGTGAACCTTAAGGCGGATATAGCCGGCAAGGATATGTTCCGGTAATTCGAGAGTACTAAACATTAGAATAAACGTTGCCAATTTTTCCAATTTGCCATTGACTCTCCTTATATAATTCTTCACCTCCGTGACGCCCACATTCATCCACTCTTCACGAAACTCCACGGGGTCCATCTCCATTATATCGGAGCAGGTAACCATGCCCTTATTATAATTAAGGGTGTTATGCAATTCAGCCTCGACTGGGTAGTCACCTAAGACCTTACATCCCAGAAGCTTAGATATTTGGGTGAATTAGCAGTTTCAACCAAAAGCATCCCATTACATAGTCATTTGACACTTTTCAGAGACACAGCAATACCTTCTAATGCCTTGTTAATATAGAAAGGCCCCTGTTTTGCTTAATTACAATGAAAGTGTTATGTCACACTAATGCCCTGCTACTATTACTCGGAGACTTCTTTTCGGGAGGACTGACCAACCGAACTCTCTTTGAGGAGTGGGTGTAGGTGGTGCCTGACTGTACACCCATCCTGTCAGGAGTAGTAGTTTCATGAGACAGTTCCATACAGACCCCACAAGATGCTAGGGAAACAATCGTCAACCCAGGCAGGGCCTTACATGCCTGAGCAAGTCTGATTCAACTGGGGTGCGGCAGGTGCCCCGGAGGTTGCTCGCTAAAGACTGTTTCACCTCAACAGCCATTCACCTCCTCAGCACGTAGCACACCTTGAGGTTGAGGTTTTTTTTTTTTTTATATAGAGGTGGGTACCTTCCTTGCAGCCCAGGCGGTGAAGCCAAGACCCCCATTCTCCGAAACGCACAACATTCCACCACTGCGCCGCATGGTGGTCATTGAAGTATGACCAGAGCTTACGGTGGCAGAGGACTGGTGGTGCTTACGAGTCCCCAGCTCAGGAACCCCAGGGTTGCCAAGCTCGTACTCAGCAAACGAATGCTGAGGGGACAATAATTTAAAGTTATGAATCTTGTGATTCAGAATTATAATCATACTTATTGTTTTCCATAATTATTCCAAAAGAGAAATTTGGTAAGAAAAAATGCTTAAATTTAAGAAATGTTAACTGACTGTATCTCTTTGGTTAAGAAACATTGATTACATCCATAATATATGCATATCTTTGTATGTGAACTTAGAATATCTTTGGAATAGTATACAATTAGTGTGTGTATGTCAGTCAGTTATGGAGTAGCATGTATTACATCACTGAAGTCTGTCAGTCATGAAGTTATAGATTAACGAACTGTTGGAGCCTGTCTGCCTGTTTTGGAGCAGCAGGATAGAAGTTGGCATGATGTGCTGGATTGTAAAATCTTTTTGTAAATGATTTTATTAAATTGTGACCAAGTACTCTGATTGTCATGCAGTGACACAACTGATGTTCATTAAAAGTTTGACTTTAAGTAAGTGACCTACATCGTTATATTATTTCAATATACATATTAACAAGCAACAACTCAAGTGTCTCAGCAAGCAGAATCTACCATCTTGACACACAGCCGAACAAAAATTTCAACATCAGCTAGCATAAAGTTAAGTAGAAACAATGAACTTTTAATTATTCAACTTCAGTTGCTATTAGCAAAATGTATTTAATTTTGAAAATGCATGCAAAATGAGAAATTAGCTAATTTCTTTAAAATTTAGATTACTGAAGTCAAGAGAGCAAGGAGTGGGACAGAAGTTGGGGTCTTTATGTCCGGGATAGAAATAAACGTAAATATATACTGAAATGATATGCGTGTTGCATGAAATCAAGGAAAAGAGAAACATTGTTAAGTTTTTTTCACACAGAGGACAATACTTATGACAGACAACAAAGGAAGCGGCCTAATCAACAATGGCAGTGTTCATGGACACCTGAAGTTAAATACTGACTTTTATTTTCATCTTATTCATGTTACATGCATGAGAAGACCATTTAACAAAAGGTGACTAGTTTTGAGCTAAAAGTAGAAATGGGTATGTATAAGAACTTCATAGACTTGGGAAATGAATCCAAAGCAAGTAAACAAGAAAATAAAGTACCTGACTGAATGGAAAATTACTTCAATCTTCAAGAGAGTCTAAGCGACATTTCAACACAAATCCACAAAGTTTGACAATACATAAAAATAGTTAAGTTCAGGAAATTACAAGTAAAAGTGGGATTGTAGCACCAACAGCATTCATTGTCAAAGCCAGCAATAGTGTTGAAAGTGATTTAATAAATTTGAAAGTTTTGAATGATAATGTCACAGAAGATGTTCTTTTGAATGAAGCACACAATTTTTATGAAAATACCATAGATGACCCTGTTATTCAGACAGAGCTTTCCACATTATGTGCAGAAAGTCTTGTAAACATAAATTTTGTAGCAACAATACTGTTTGGGAAAGGTGGTCAGAATTGGTGGGTGAAGCACCTGATTGTATTTTGCACACAATTTAATGTAAATTAGAAAGAATTTAATATTACTGCAGTAAGCTGCAATGACACATTTAGAGCATTTCATTTCATTGAAAGAATAGCTGGCCAGAACTTTGCAGTAAAACTAAGGGAAAAGAGTAGTAAAGCATGTAAATGTAAAGTTATGTATGGGATTTTTTAACAACTGCAGAAATTTGGTGTAATTGTTACATTAGTAAAGGGACTGTTTGGAAAATGTAAAGTAAAATTATTTTTTAATGTAACTTCATAATGGAAAAATCACCACAAGACATATAAAAAAGATGAACAGGCCACCACCCCAATAAGAATGTTTCAAATGAACAACACTAATGATTAAATTTTTTTGTCTGTTACAGACCATGCAAAAACTTCATGTTTTTTAATGAACATTTCCTTGGCCTATTAGGTGATACTTTGTAAATGAATTAATGGTGCAAACTGAACAACCATATTTAAATATACATGATGGTAGGATTGCTATTATACAGTGATTATTAATGCTTTTGCTTTCATTATGTTTACTGTTTAGTACTAGAAAATGAAGCATATTATGATTTTAGTGATTTGCATAAAGTAATTATTTATGTTGTGGTATGTATTCTTATTGTCTTTGGATTATGAGAGAGCTCTGAAAGATAAATTTTTGTCATTATTTAAAAATTAATATTACGCTGATCATATAGCAGAATATGCAATTTACTGTTTTGATGAAAAACATTCCTAAAGAATTTTTCATTAAATGTGCTTTAAACTTTGTCGTGTCTTGAGAAACAGAAAAATAATGGTAGACAGAACTGAGGATTATTTGGAACATTATTACAATATCTATGTAGGGAATACTTTTTGGGAAATAATATTATTTAATGTGTTTTGGGTTTTTGTTGTTGTTCAGTTTCATGGCAGTGTTAAAAAAAAACACACACATTTTTGGATACATGTGGAAAAAAATTTGATGTTAGACTTTGTCTTTTACAATTTTCTGTCGGCACTTGAACAGACCCGTTATGAAAAACTGAACCATCAAAGAGTATTTTGCATCAAATATGAAGTACACTAATCTGAGGTTATGTTAAATAACTTTTTATCCCAAACCAATCACTTTTTTTAAGGAGAATATTGCTTTTAGAGAGAGAGAGAACTGCTTTCAGACCTCACAGGTAGTATCTGAGAACTATGTAATCACACTGAAGTCAGGAAAGCTACAAACAGATACTGAATTACTATAATTTGAATAGTACATGTACTACAGTCAGAATATTTTTATTTATTTTTGCAATGTTGAGCAGATTATTGTTGGAAGATGTCAGTGTATTTTGAGAAATGAAGTGATTAAGATGATGCAGAGATGATGGATTGGAAGTTAATAAGAAGTATATGTTGTGGGAAGGTGATGAAGTTGAAGTTAGGAAACTGTATTCTGATTTGTAGTGTAGTATTGTCAGTTGTACATATGAAGGGCATGTTTGCATCATTTTTTGATGGAGAATTAGATGGCACACTGAGATCTCAGATTTTAATAATATGTGTGCATATATTTTTCAATAATGCCATTATTATTTTATTTCTTGAATCATATTTTAAGAATTGTATAAATATTTATATTATCTACACTTTCAAATTTTCCCTATTCTTTCTGCCAATATGTCTTACTCTGAGTAATAGTTCATATTTGTCTACTACTACCACAAATTATGTCAACTCAAGGTATTTCGACGTGAAATCCATTGACTCGTGTATAACTGGTAACATCACCAGAAACTAATCACTAGTGTTTTTTGTACCTGACATTAAAACGATGTAAAGAACATTCTACTAAGCTGAGTTGTGAAAAGGGCTGATACACTACAAGTATCAAGATGATGTCATACCAAGGACATGGAAAAGACTAAGTAAAGTCAAGAAAGGTTTGGTGTTGGTACCATTTTCTTTTTATAAAGTGAAAAAGATCATAACGTACATGTTCTTATCTGCTGTTATAAACACTGAAAAGTAATAGAATTATAGAGTGAGGCATTGTATGGCAAATACAAAGAACTCAAACTAAACAATTTTGTGAAAATTTTAATACTAAATGTATCTGTATAAAGTACTAATTAAAAAGTTGACACATCATTTTCTCATGCCATTTGCAAAAGTTTGTTTATTTTACATAACAGTGTTTAAAATACTACTTAATTCCCACAAAGTCATTTGTCTTCTCTTTTATATTTGTGTGTGTGTGTGTGTGTGTGTGTGTGTGTGTGTGTGTGTGTGTGTGTGGAGGGGGAGGGGGGGGGGGGGCTAATGCGAGCGCGTGCATGTAAAAAACTATTTCTCTTTGGTTAAGAAGAACAAATAATTTTATTAAATTGTGAACAAGTATTCTGTCATGCTGTGAAAGATCTAATGTCCATTAAAAAGGTGACATGAAGAAAGTAACCTGCATCACTATATTATTATTATTGTTATTATTATTATTTTACATCAAGTTCTGTCAGTACATGAAATTACAACATAAAAGTAATAAGAGATAAAAATAAAATGTTTATGAAACCGAAAAAAGTCAACCCATAAGTTTAAGTAAAAGTAATCAACAATACAACAAGAATCAGTTTACTTTTTCAAGGAACTCCTCGACAGAATAGGAGGAGGAGGAGGAGGAGACTAGTGTTTAACGTCCCGTCGACAACGAGGTCATTAGAGACGGAGCGCAAGCTCGGGTGAGGGAAGGATGGGGAAGGAAATCGGCCGTGCCCTTTCAAAGGAACCATCCTGGCATTTCCCTGAAGCGATTTAGGGAAATCACGGAAAACCTAAATCAGGATGGCCAGAGACAGGATTGAACCGTCGTCCTCCCAAATGCGAGTCCAGTGTGCTAACCACTGTGCCACCTCGCTCGGTCGCGACAGAATAGGAGTGACCCATGAGGAAACTCTTCAGTTTCGATTTGAAAGTGCATGGATTCCTTCTAAGATTTTTTAATTCGAGTGGTAGTTTATTGAAAATGGATGCAGCAGTATACTGCACACCTTTCTGCACAGGTGTTAAGGAAGTCCGATCCAAATGCAGGTTTGAATTCTGCTGAGTATTAACTGAGTGAAAGCTGCTTATTCTTAGGAATAATCTAATATTGTTAACAAGAAATTACAGTAAGGAAAATATGGGCCAATTTCAAAATAGCCAGACTCATGAACAGGGGTCGACAAGAGGTTCGCGGACTTACACCACTTATTGCCCAAACCCCATTTCTGAGCCAAAGATATCCTTTTAGAATGGGAAGAGTTACCCCAGAATATAATACCATATGACATAAGCGAATGAAAATAAGCAAAGTAGACAAATTTTCATATCGAACGACCACTCACTTCAGATACCATTCAAATCGTAAAAATGGCAGCATTAAGTCTTTGAACAAGATCCGGAATGTGGGTGTTCCACAACAGTTTACTACCTATCTGAACACCTTGAAATATGAACTGTTCAGTTTCATTAATCATATGCCCATTCCGTGAAATTAAAACGTCAGGTTTTGTTGCAGTGTGTTAGAAACTGTAAAAACTGAGTCTTACTGTGATTTAGCACTATTTTATCTTCTACAAGCCATAAGCTTAGGTCATGAACTGCACTATTTGAAACTGAGCCAATGCTGCACACAACATATTTTACTAACAAGCTAGTGTCATCAGCAGACAGAAATATTTTAGAGTTAAACGTAATACTAAAGGGCATTTCATTTATATAAATAAGGAACAGGAGAGGCCCAACACTAATCCCTGGGGCACCCCCCAGGGATTTCAAAGTATATATTTACAAGCAATAATCCAACTGTCTTGAAGCAAGCTCAATCTACCACCTAGATGAACAACCAAACAAGAATTTCAACATCAATGAGCAGAAAGTCAATTAGAAACAATGGAATTGTAACTATTCTACATTCATTTGCTCTTATTAATGAATGTTTAATGTTGCACATCCATGCTAAATGAGAAATTTGTAAAATTTGCTAATTTCTTCAGTATTTCAATTATTGAAGTCAACAGAGCAAGGGATGGGTCAGATGTTGTTATACTGTAAGAAGTCTGCCTATCCAACTGTATTTTTGGCTATGTAAAACCAAAATTACTTCTGACTCTACCCCAAATATGGCAGTTATGCCATACACTTGAAATGGCTAGACATCTGAAACTGTGCATACTGAAAAGCAAATAATAGTTAAGAAAGCCAGTGCAACAGATTACAGTCATACAAAAAAGGGAGAAATATCAGGGATTAATTTCCCATCAGCAATTAAGTCATTAGAAATTGAGCACAAAGTCAGATAGAAGAAGCAGAAGCAGAAGAAGGTGAAAATAAATGGCTGTATCCCGTCTGAAGGTACTGTGCTGGCATTTTCTTACAAGATTTTAATGGAATTGTGGAAAAGCTAAATCAGGCAAGCTGGATAGGGATTTGAAGTAACTGTGCTAACTGCATTGCTCTGTAGTGTGGGCATCATCAATGGTGATCCACAATTACACAGACTACATTATTAGGAAAAGAAAAATGAATTCAACCATATGCATTTGGTAGAGATGAAAGGAAAAGTCTTGACATTATATCTTTACAAGGGAGCAAAATCACTGACAAACATTGCAGTTATAATACAATCATATGTGAGGGTTAACATTGACTCTCCTGTGAGAGAAAAAGATGTCGCTATCCATTAGTTTCCACATCTACTTGCCTATGTGATTATCAGTAGGGTATATGTTCTCCTAATACAATCACTCATTATATTTAAAAGCCTTCCATTCTTAAAGGCTGGTTTACTAACATTGAGCTGCTATAGAAACCTGAACAGTAACTGTATATGAATTTTTATCTACAAGTGGCAGGCATTTTGGTGATATCTACAGGAATACAGGAAGTAGTAGAAGGGTGGCACAGGAATGTAAAATAAAGAGAGGAAGACTGTATGTTGAGAGAAGTTTGGTTCTTTTAGACATCATTTCATCGTCATATCAGTTGCTAAATTTGTCAATATATTCAAGAACAGCATTGTAGTGTATTAACGCATGATTCCTGCTCTGATCTTTATGAGATTCATCAAGTCTGGGGATGGGTATACCAAGGAAATATATATGTGCACTTCACTGACAATATACAAGAGTATGCTGAAAAATAGTTCCTCCGACTTTTGTGGAAACTCCTAAAGCTTTTTAAATCTACATCTACATGATTACTCTGGTATTCACAATAAAGTGTCTGGCAGAGGGTTCAATGAATCACCTTCAAGCTGTCTCTCTACCATTCCACTCTCGAACACCGTACAGGAAAAACGAGCACCTAATTTTTTCTGTGTGAGCCCTGATATCTCTTATTTTATCTTGATGATCATTTCTTCCTATGTAGGTGGGTGACAACAGAATGTTTTCACAATTGGAGGAGAAAACTGGTGATTGAAATTTCATGAGAAGATCCCACGCAACAAATGCTTTGTTTTAATAACTGCCACTCCAATTCACACATCATGTCTGCGGCACTATCTCCCCTATTTCATGATAATACAAAATGAGTTGCCCTTCTCTGAACATTTTCGATGTCATCTGTCAGTCCCAACTGATGAGGATGCCACACTGCACAGCAAAACTCCAGAATAGGGTAGACAAGCATAGTGTAAGCAGTCTCTTTCGTAGATCTGTTGCACCTTCTAAGTGTTCTGCCAATGAATCGCAGTCTTTGGTTTGCTCTACCTACAAAATTATCTAAGTGATTATTCCAATTTAGGTTATTTGTAACTGTAATTGTAATTCCTAAGTATTTAGTTGAATTTACAGCGTTCAGACTTGTGCGACTTTTTGCATAATCAAAATTTAGCAGATTTCTTTTAGTGCTCATGTGAATAACTTCACACTTTTCTTCATTCAGGGTGAATTACCACTTTTTGCACCATACAGATACCTTATCTGAATCATTTTGCAATTTGTTTTGGTCATCTGATGACTTTACAGGACGGTAAGTGACAGCATCATCTGCAAAGATTCTAAGATGGCTACTCAGATTGTCTCCTATGTTGTTAACAATAGAGGACCTATAACACTTCCTTGGGGAATGCAGGATATTAATTCTGTTTTACTCGATGACTTTCCGTCTATTACTATGACTGTGACCTTTCTGACAGGAAATCACGAATCCAGTCACACAACTAAGGCAATATTCCATAGGCACACAGTTTGATTAGAAGATGCTTATGAGGAACGTTGTCGAAAGCCTTCTGGAAATTTAAAAATATGGAATAATAAGACATCCCCTGCCAATAGCACTCATTACTCCATGAGTATAAACAGCTAGATGTGTCTCTGAATCCGTCCTGACTATGTGCCAATAAATAGTTTTCTTCGAAGTACTTCATAATGTTCGAACATAGTATATGTTCCAAAACCCTACTGCAAATCGACATTAGTGATATGGGCCTGTAATTCAGTGGATTACTCCTACATCCCTCTTTGGGTGTTGGTGTGACTTGAGCAATTTTCCAGTCTTTAGGTACGGATCTTTCTGTAAGCGAGGGGTTTTATATAATTGGTAAATATGGAGCTACTGTAGCAACATACTCTGAAAGGAACCGAACTGGTATTCAGTCTGGACCATAGGCCTTGCCTTTGTTAGTGATTTAAGATGCTTTGATACATCAAGGATCTCTATTTCTATGTTTCTTATCTTGGCAGCAGTTCTTGATTCAAACTCAGGAATATTTACTTCGTCTTCTTTGGTGAAGGAGTTTCAGAAAACCGTGTTTAATAACTCTGCTTTAGTGGCACTGTCATCAAGGACTTCACCATTGTTATCATGCAGTGAAGGTATTGATTGCGTCTTGCCACTGGTGTGCTTTATGTATGACCAAAATCTCTTTGGGTTTTCTGCCAGATCCCGTGGCAGAGTTTCATTGTGGAAATTATTAAGAGCATCTCACATTGAAGTAAGCACTATATTTCAAACTTCTGCAAAACTATGCCAATCTTGAGGATTTTGTGTTCTTTTAAATTTGGCATGCTTTTTTCATTGCTTCTGCAACAGCGATCTGACTCGTTTTGTGTACCCGGGGGTATCAGCACAATCACTTATTAATTTATGTGGTATATATCTCTAAATTAACATTGATACTATCTCTTTGAAATCATTCCACATCTTTTCTACACTTACGTGATCAGATCGGAAGGCGTGAAGACTATCTCTTAAAAAGGCATTAAGGGCATTTTTATCAGCTTTTTAAAATAGATATACTTTTTGTTTCTTTTTGATGGTTGTAGGTATTACAGTATTCAGCCTAGCAGCAACTGCTTTGTGGTCGCCAATCCCTGTATTCATCACGATACTCCCAATTTGTCCAGGATCATTTGTTGCTAAGAGATCAAGTATGCTTTTGCAACCATTTACACTTATAGTGGGCTCATGAACTAATTGTTCATATTAATTTTCTGAGAAAGCATTCAGTACAATTTCAGATGACGTTTTATGCCTGCCACCGGCTTTAAATGTATAATTTTCCAAGCATATCGAGGGTAGATTGAAGTCACCACCGACTATAATTGTATGAGTGGGGTATCTATTTGAAATGAGACTCTAGTTTTCTTGAACTGTTCAGCAACTACATCTTCTGAGTCAGGAGGGTCAGTAAAACGTCCAATTAATAGTTTAGTCTGCTTGTCATGTATAATCTCTACCCATACTATTTCGCAGGAACTATCTTCTTCAATTTCACTAAAAGGTAAACTACTTTTGACAGCAATAAATACTCCACCACCAACTGCATTTAATCTTTCCTTTCTGAACACTTCTGAACAGTCGTTTGAAAAAATTTCGGCTGAACTTATTTCTGGCTTTAGCCAGCTGACCATACATATGACTACTTGAGCTTCAGTGTTTTCTACTAGGGCTTGGAGCTCTGGTTCTCTCCCAACACAGCTACGATAATTTACAACTACAATACCAATCGTTTCTACAACTACTTCACTGTGTTTTACCTGCCCCCTTTTAGACAAATGTTACTCATTTTACATCTTCATTCCTCATACATACATATTTGCATCCCTTTGCCACTAGACAGCTCCAAAGTGCAGCGTGTAATGTGGCGGTGTGTAACTTAACTATGTCGGTGTGTGAGAAGCAGTGTGCTGTAATTGAGTTTCAAATTCAGAGAGTTCCTCCACACGTGACAAGCACCCTCTGCTTCAACATAAGAATGCCAGACGACACCAGAACACTGTGACATCTGCAGCAATATGATGCCATGGATTCACTGTCACTGATCATCCTCCATACAGTCTCAACATGGCTCTATTAGATTTTCATCTGTTTCCAAGACTTAAAGAACACCTTTGAGGACTTCAATATGATGATGAAGTGGTGCAGGCAGAGGTGAGGTAGTGGCTCTGTCAACAAAATCAAGCATTCTACAGTGATGGTATCAACAAGCTGATCTCTCACTAAAATAAATGGGCTCATTACCACGGTGACTGTTGAGAAATAAATGCAGAGAGATGAAGAATAAAGCTGTAGAACATTTGTTTCATTCAAAAAGTTTTATGGGATTTCACATAAATAATTTGGAGGCATTGCTTTTCAGCATGCCCTCATAGCTACTTTGATGTGGGGAGGCTATCGCAGTAGTGATGATACCCTTGTTGGAGGGGTTGGTCGGGGCTAGAGGGGTGGGGGAGACCGAGAGGTGAGTCTAAAAAATGATTTGTATATGTAATGCTTAAGAGAAGCTGGTTGAAAGCATCTGTATATCTTACAAGTTATTACAATAATGACCACTGAAGATGAGCATACAGCAACATGAGTCATTTTGTGGTCAATGACTGGTGAAATCAGGCAACTTTTGAAGACAGATAAATGCATTCCCACCAGCAGAAGAAAGTTTAATTCTCTTCATGTGCCAATCTTCTGCCATGGTGCCACACACTCCAAACAGGGCTCTCCCCATGGGCACCGCCCAGCCACAGCAATGTTTACCTGGTCAGTAAACTGTTGCCCAGTGTCTCTGGGCCCCATCCATGATGGGCACATTCTCCTTGGTTTGTGTTGGGAGTTTCCAGCTCAAACACCAATAGCACAACCCCTGTGTGGTCAGGGTTCTACCACTGTGCAGGTACTTGACGATGCCTCCCCCCCTCCCCCACATCACCACAATGGAGTGGCTACTATACTGGGTTTTGGGCATGGTATCCTGGGAAAGCAGTAGCAAGTCAAGAAGTCAAGCCCAACAAGGAGACCACATAGTTACGAATGCGAAGTTTACAAAGTCAGAAGCGAAGCAAACGAGTATCCAAAATCACAAACCAGATCCAAGAACAATTGGAATCAAGAAGACCACCCAACAGAAAGATGTAGGGCAAAAAAGTATAGCAGAAGGATAAACTTGCAACATGAAAAGAGTAGTGCTGCAAGGGCTGGGCCCCATGGTGTCAAGTATGCACTCCCAAAAGAGGTGTGAGCCACAAGGGCAGTGTCAACACAGTTACATGGCCTCTTTTCTCTTAAACATAGGTATGATCTCTGATGATGGAGACTGCTATCCTGTGAACATAAACATATAGTGAAACCCTACAAAACAATAAGTAGAGAAACAAGGTAGGTGTCAATGGTGGCCGGTTGTCTTGTGCTAACATGTTACAGCACACTGTAAATATCACACTAAAATTATACCATTTCTCTTCAAATCAGAGAAAGAAATTATGCTAAAATTATGCCATTTCTCTTCAAATGTGTGCTGGTATGCAAATAAAATGGATGAAAGCATGTTTTGTAATGCTCTCTCCACGATATCTAGAAACCATTGTCAAGTGCTGAAATGACGGTCAGCCGCACTATGATCAACTCGGAGAAGAGACAGAGCTGTCTGTTTTCAACTGCACATATACTAATGTGATGTCATCTCTGTTGGCACTAAGGAATTTCACTGCTCACAGCAACAGGATCAGTACTTTTGTTTGATAATGTGTGTAAAGTATTGTGCAAGCAAAATTGCAAATTCTATAAATGATATTCTAAAGAGGTCGTTTTCCAGTAGATCTTTGGAAGAAAAGGGAGAGTTAGAGTTAGGCAGACCTATTCCAAATTTAAATCTAACAAGGGGATAGCGTCGGGGCTCACTGATTTGGCTCATACTATGTGAATAGAAGTAGGTAGATGCCCATGTCAAGTTCCTGGAATACTTTACATTTGAGTGAGTCATAGGAAGGTAAAATGCTCTCTAAAGATTTATAAGCAGAGAGAGTAATTTTTGAGCAATAACTGATGTATCAGTGCTGTGCTGCAGTGGTCAAGCACACCAACTGTCATTTCATCAGCTTGGGTTTGATTCTCGCTGCTATCTGCCGCCGCCCCCCCCCCCCCCCCAATCCTCTCTCCTTGCTATGTTAAACCATTTTACAGAATTTAAATACATTTAAATAAATACATATATGTATAATTAATATAATCAATTTAGTTATGATTATTACCCTTGTAAGTCAAAAAAACTATAGGTGGCGGTAAAAGAAAGTGGGTACACAGACACATTTAGTATGATAATGACATTTAATCAAATGTAATTCTCCGGCTAGCTCCACCATCTTATGCAAAAGAGCATAATTTTCTGAAAAAAATATTTTTAGCATTCTATGCAGCAAGTTTTACAATTTAAAGTAATAGCAATACTTTTTGTCTATAGTTTAGTGTCATATTTGTGTATGTATGCAACATACGTCCATGTCTTCTAATCAGCCCTATGAAATGCAGAACTAAATATAAAGTATCAATGAAAATAAATAATTTTTGAAAATCCATACAATTTATATATATACACTCCTGGAAATTGAAATAAGAACACCGTGAATTCATTGTCCCAGGAAGGGGAAACTTTATTGACACATTCCTGGGGTCAGATCACACTGACAGAACCACAGGCACATAGACACAGGCAACAGAGCATGCACAATGTCGGCACTAGTACAGTGTATATCCACCTTTCGCAGCAATGCAGGCTGCTATTCTCCCATGGAGACGATTGTAGAGATGCTGGATGTAGTCCTGTGGAACGGCTTGCCATGCCATTTCCACCTGGCACCTCAGTTGGACCAGCGTTCGTGCTGGACGTGCAGACCGCGTGAGACGACGCTTCATCCAGTCCCAAACATGCTCAATGGGGGACAGATCCGGAGATCTTGCTGGCCAGGGTAGTTGACTTACACCTTCTAGAGCACGTTGGGTGGCACGGGATACATGCGGACGTGCATTGTCCTGTTGGAACAGCAAGTTCCCTTGCCGGTCTAGGAATGGTAGAACGATGGGTTCGATGACGGTTTGGATGTACCGTGCACTATTCAGTGTCCCCTCGACGATCACCAGTGGCGTACGGCCAGTGTAGGAGATCGCTCCCCACACCATGATGCCGGGTGTTGGCCCTGTGTGCCTCGGTCGTATGCAGTCCTGATTGTGGCGCTCACCTGCACGGCGCCAAACACGCATACGACCATCATTGGCACCAAGGCAGAAGCGACTCTCATCGATGAAGACGACACGTCTCCATTCGTCCCTCCAATCACGCCTGTCGCGACACCACTGGAGGCGGGCTGCACGATGTTGGGGCGTGAGCGGAAGATGGCTTAACGGTGTGCAGGACCGTAGCCCAGCTTCATGGAGACGGTTGCGAATGGTCCTCGCCGATACCCCAGGAGCAACAGTGTCCCTAATTTGCTGGGTAGTGGCGGTGCGGTCCCCTACGGCACTGCGTAGGATCCTACGGTCTTGGCGTGCATCCGTGCGTCGCTGCGGTCCGGTCCCAGGTCGACGGGCACGTGCACCTTCCGCCGACCACTGGCGACAACATTGATGTACTGTGGAGACCTCACGCCCCACGTGTTGAGCAATTCGGCGGTACGTCCACCCGGCCTCCCGCATGCCCACTATACGCCCTCGCTCAAAGTCCGTCAACTGCACATACGGTTCACGTCCACGCTGTCGCGGCATGCTACCAGTGTTAAAGACTGCGATGGAGCTCCGTATGCCACGGCAAACTGGCTGACACTGACGGCGGGGGTGCACAAATGCTGCGCAGCTAGCGCCATTCGACGGCCAACACCGCGGTTCCTGGTGTGTCCGCTGTGGCGTGCGTGTGATCATTGCTTGTACAGCCCTCTCGCAGTGTCCGGAGCAAGTATGGTGGGTCTGACACACCGGTGTCAATGTGTTCTTTCTTCCATTTCCAGGAGAGTGTGTGTGTGTGTGTGTGTGTGTTTATATATATATATATATATATATATATATATATATATATATATATATATATATATATATGTCTGTGTATGTGCGGATGGATATGAGTGTGTGTGCGAGTGTATACCTGTCCTTTTTTCCCCCTAAGGTAAGTCTTTCCGCTCCCGGGATTGGAATGACTCCTTACCCTCTCCCTTAAAACCCACATCCTTTGCCGGCCGCGGTGGTCTCGCGGTTCTCGGCGCGCAGTCCGGAACCGTGCGACTGCTACGGTCGCAGGTTCGAATCCTGCCTCGGGCATGGATGTGTGTGATGTCCTTAGGTTAGTTAGGTTTAAGTAGTTCTAAGTTCTGGGGGACTGATGACCAAAGCTGTTAAGTCCCATAGTGCTCAGAGCCATTTGAACCACATCCCTTCGTCTTTCCCTCTCCTTCCCTCTTTCCTGATGAGGCAACAGTTTGTTGCGAAAGCTTGAATTTTGTGTGTATGTTTGTGTGTCTGTCGACCTGCCAGCACTTTCATTTGGCAAGTCACATCATCTTTGTATAGAGAGAGAGAGAGAGAGAGAGAGAGAGAGAGAGGGAAACATTCCACGTGGGAAAAATATATCTAAAAACAAAGGTGATGTGACTTACCAAACGAAAGCACTGGCAGGTCGATAGACACACAAACAAACAAACACAAACATACATACAAAATTCTAGCTTTCGCAACTAACGGTTGCTTCATCAGGAAAGAGGGAAGGAGAGGGAAAGACGAAAGGATGTGGGTTTTAAGGGAGAGGGTAAGGAGTCATTCCAATCCCAGGAGCGGAAAGACTTACCTTAGGGTGAACAAAGGACAGGTATACACTCGCATACACACACATATCCATCCGCACATACACAGACACAGACACAAGCAGACATTTGTAAAGGCAAAGAGTTTGGGCAGAGATGTCAGTCGAGGCGGAAGTACATAGGCAAAGATGTTGTTGAATGACAGGTGAGGTATGAGTGGCGGCAACTTGAAATTAGCGGAGGTTGAGGCCTGGCGGGTAACGAGAAGAGAGGATATACTGAAGGGCAAGTTCCCATCTCCGGAGTTCTGACAGGTTGGTGTTAGTGGGAAGTATCCAGGTAACCCGGACGGTGTAACACTGTGCCAAGACGTGGTGGCCGTGCGCCAAAGCATGTTTAGCCACAGGGTGATCCTCATTACCAACAAACACTGTCTGCCTGTGTCCATTCATGCGAATGGACAGTTTGTTGTTGGTCATTCCCACATAGAATGCGTCACAGTGTAGGCAGGTCAGTTGGTAAATCATGTGGGTGCTTTCACATGTGGCTCTGCCTTTGATCGTGTGCACCTTCCGGGTTACAGGACTGGAGTAGGTGGTGGTGGGAGGGTGCATGGGACAGGTTTTACACTGGGGGCGGTTACAAGGGTAGGAGCCAGAGGGTAGGGAAGGTGGTTTGGGGATTTCATAGGGATGAACTAAGAGGTTATGAAGGTTAGGTGGATGGCGGAAAGACACTCTTGGTGGAGTGGGGAGGATTTCATGAAGGATGGATCTCATTCCAGGGCAGGATTTGAGGAAGTCGTATCCCTGCTGGAGAGACACATTCAGAATCTGATCCAGTCCCGGAAAGTATCCTGTCACAAGTGGGGCATTCTTGGGGTTCTTCTGTGGGAGGTTCTGGGTTTGAGGGGATGAGGAAGTGGCTCTGGTTATTTGCTTCTGTACCAGGTCGGGAGGGTAGTTGCGGGAAGTGAAAGCTGTTTTCAGGTTGTTGGTGCAATGGTTCAGAGCTTCCGGACTGGAGCAGATTCGTTTGCCATGAAGACCTAGGCTGTAGGGAAGGGACCGTTTGATGTGGAATGGGTGGCAGCTGTAATAATGGAGGTACTGTTGTTTGTTGGTGGGTTGATGTGGACACACATGTGAAGCTGGCCATTGGACAGGTGGAGGTCAACGTCAAGGAAAGTGGCATGGGATTTGGAATAAGACCAGTTCTATCTGATGGAACCAAAGGAGTTGAAGTTGGAGAGGAAATTCTGGAGTTCTTCTTCACTGTGGGTCCAGATCATGAAGATGTCATCAATAAATCTGTACCAAACTTTGGGTTGGGAGGCTTGGGTAACCAAGAAGGCTTCCTCTAAGTGACCCATAAATAGGTTGGCGTACGAGGGGGCCATCCTGGTACCCATGGCTGTTCCCTTTAGTTGATGGTATGTCTGGCCTTCGAAAGTGAAGAAGTTGTGGGTCAGGATGAAGCTGGCTAAGGTAATGAGGAAAGAGGTTTTAGGTAGGGTGGCAGGTGATCGGCGTGAAAGGAAGTGCTCCATCACACCGAGGCCCTGGACGTGCAGGATATTTGTGTATAAGGAAGTGGCATCAATGGTCACAAGGATGGTTTCTGGGGGTAACGGATTGGGTAAGGATTCCCGGTGTTCGAGAAAGTGGCTGGTGTCTTTGATGAAGGATGGGAGACTGTACGTAATGGGTTGAAGGTGTTGATTTACGTAGGCAGAGATACGTTCTGTGGGGGCTTGGTAACCAGCTACAATGGGGCGGCTGGGATTATTGGGTTTGTGAATTTTAGGAAGAAGGTAGGGGTGCGGGGTGTCGGTGGGGTCAGGAGGTTGATGAAGTCAGGTGAAAGGTTTTGTAGGGGGGCTAAAGTTCTGATGATTCCTTGAAGCTCCGCCTGGACATCAGGAATGGGATTACCTTGGCAAACTTTGTATTTGGTGTTATCTGAAAGCTGACGCAGTCCCTCAGCCACATATTCCCGACGATCAAGTACCACAGTCGTGGAACCCTTGTCCACCGGAAGAATGACGATGGACCAGTCAGCCTTCAGATCACGGGTAGCCTGGGCTTCAGCAGTGGTGATGTTGGGAGTAGGATTAAGGTTTTTTAAGAAGGATTGAGAGGCAAGGCTGGAAGTAAGAAATTCCTGGAAGGTCTGGAGAGGGTGATTTTGAGGAAGAGGAGGTGGGTCCCGCTGTGACGGAGGACGGAACTGTTCCAGGCAGGGTTCAATTTGGATAGTGTCTTGGGGAGTTGGATCATTAGGGGTAGGATTAGGATCATTTTTCTTCGTGGCAAAGTGATACTTCCAGCAGAGAGTACGAGTGTAGGACAGTAAATCTTTGACGAAGGCTGTTTGGTTGAATCTGGGAGTGGGGCTGAAGGTGAGGCCTTTGGATAGGACAGAGGTTTCGGATTGGGAGAGAGGTTTGGAGGAAAGGTTAATTACTGAATTAGGGTGTTGTGGTGCCAGATTGTGTTGATTGGAATTTTGAGGTTTTGGAGGGAGTGGAGATGCAATGGAAGTGGGAGACTGAGTAGATGGGAGAGACTGGGTTTGTGTGCAATGAGAGGTGAGGCATTTGGGGGTTATGCCAAATGTCAGACAAGGCCCAACACTTAAAATTCCCATCTCTGGCTGCAACCCTTCTTTCCATCAGTCCCTATAACAGTTCCAAACTGAACAATCCATTGCCCTCACCCACCTAATCCTTCACCTACACATCAACTCAGCCAATGAACACACCCGTCAACTCCTATCCTTAATAAAAGTCCTCAATCTTTCCTCTCCCACATCCACACCGGCTATTCAGAGCATCCTCCTACAGGCCAACCGCAAATTAGAACAGCATGCCACCCTTCACCTCAAAAAACTATCCAATCTCCTGGTTTCCCACCTCCGGAAAGGCAACTCACTCACCCTTCACAACCTTTCCAGCAAACCTTAACCACCTCTCATTGCACACAAACCCAGTCTCTCCCATCTACTCAGTCTCCCACTTCCATTCCATCTCCACTCCCTCCAAAACCTCAAAATTCCAATCAACACAATCTGGCACCACAACACCCTAATTCAGTAATTAACCTTTCCTCCAAACCTCTCTCCCAATCCGAAACCTCTGTCCTATCCAAAGGCCTCACCTTCAGCCCCACTCCCAGATTCAACCAAACAGCCTTCGTCAAAGATTTACTGTCCTACACTCGTACTCTCTGCTGGAAGTATCACTTTGCCACGAAGAAAAATGATCCTAATCCTACCCCTAATGATCCAACTCCCCAAGACACTATCCAAATTGAACCCTGCCTGGAACAGTTCCGTCCTCCGTCACAGCGGGACCCACCTCCTCTTCCTCAAAATCACCCTCTCCAGACCTTCCAGGAATTTCTTACTTCCAGCCTTGCCTCTCAATCCTTCTTAAAAAACCTTAATCCTACTCCCAACATCACCACTGCTGAAGCCCAGGCTACCCGTGATCTGAAGGCTGACTGGTCCATCGTCATTCTTCCGGTGGACAAGGGTTCCACGACTGTGGTACTTGATCGTCGGGAATATGTGGCTGAGGGACTGCGTCAGCTTTCAGATAACACCAAATACAAAGTTTGCCAAGGTAATCCCATTCCTGATGTCCAGGCGGAGCTTCAAGGAATCATCAGAACTTTAGCCCCCCTACAAAACCTTTCACCTGACTTCATCAACCTCCTGACCCCACCGACACCCCGCACCCCTACCTTCTTCCTAAAATTCACAAACCCAATAATCCCAGCCGCCCCATTGTAGCTGGTTACCAAGCCCCCACAGAACGTATCTCTGCCTACGTAAATCAACACCTTCAACCCATTACGTACAGTCTCCCATCCTTCATCAAAGACACCAGCCACTTTCTCGAACACCGGGAATCCTTACCCAATCCGTTACCCCCAGAAACCATCCTTGTGACCATTGATGCCACTTCCTTATACACAAATATCCTGCACGTCCAGGGCCTCGGTGCGATGGAGCACTTCCTTTCACGCCGATCACCTGCCACCCTACCTAAAACCTCTTTCCTCATTACCTTAGCCAGCTTCATCCTGACCCACAACTTCTTCACTTTTGAAGGCCACACATACCAACAAGTAAAGGGAACAGCCATGGGTACCAGGATGGCCCCTCCGTACGCCAAACTATTCATGGGTCGCTAAGAGGAAGCCTTCTTGGTTACCCAGGCCTGCCAACCCAAAGTTTGGTACAGATTCATTGATGACATCTTCATGATCTGGACCCACAGTGAAGAAGAACTCCAGAATTTCTTCTCCAACCTCAACTCCTTTGGTTCCATCAGATTCACCTGGTCCTACTCCAAATCCCATGCCACTTTCCTTGATGTTGACCTCCACCTGTCCAATGGCCAGCTTCACACTACCGTCCACATCAAACCCACCAACAAGCAACAGTACCTCCATTACGACATCTGCCACCCATTCCACATCAAACGGTCCCTTCCCTACAGCCTAGGTCTTCATGGCAAACGAATCTGCTCCAGTCCGGAAGCCCTGAAGCATTACACCAACAATCTGACAACAGCTTTCGCATCCCGCAACTACCCTCCCGACCTGGTACAGAAGCAAATAACCAGAGCCACTTCCTCATCCTCTCAAACCCAGAACCTCCCACAGAAGAACCACAAAAGTGCCCCACTTGTGACAGGATACTTTCCGGGACTGGATCAGATTCTGGATGTGGCTCTCCAGCACGGATACGACTTTCTCAAATCCTGCCCTGGAATGAGATCCATCCTTCATGAAATCCTCCCCATTCCACCAAGAGTGTCTTTCCGCCGTCCACCTAACCTTCGTAACCTCTTAGTTCATCCCTATGAAATCTCCAAACCACCTTCCCTACCCTCTGGCTCCTACCCTTGTAACTGCCCCCGGTGTAAAACCTGTCCCATGCACCCTCCCACCACCACCTAACCACCTACTCCAGTCCTGTAACCCGGAAGGTGCACACGATCAAAGGCAGAGCCACATGTGAAAGCACCCACATGATTTACCAACTGACCTGCCTACACTGTGACGCATTCTATGTGGGAATGACCAACAACAAACTGTCCATTCGCATGAATGGACACAGGCAGACAGTGTTTGTTGGTAATGAGGATCACCCTGTGGCTAAACATGCCTTGGTGCACGGCCAGCACATCTTGGCACAGTGTTACACCGTCCGGGTTATCTGGATACTTCCCACTAACACCAACCTATCCGAACTCCGGAGATGGGAACTTGCTCTTCAATATATCCTCTCTTCCCGTTATCCACCAGGCCTCAATCTCCACTAATTCCAAGTTGCCGCCACTCATACCTCACCTGTCATTCAACAACATCTTTGCCTATGTACTTCCGCCTCGACTGACATCTCTGCCCAAACTCTTTGTCTTTAAATATGTCTGCTTGTGTCTGTATATATATATATGTGTGTGTGTGTGTGTGTGTGTGTGCGTGAGTGTATACCCGTCCTTTTTTCCCCCTAAGGTAAGTCTTTCCGCTCCTGGGATTGGAACGACTCCTTACCCTCTCCCTTAAAACCTACATCCTTTCATCTTTCCCTCTCCTTCCCTCTTTCCTGATGAGGCAACCGTTGGTTGCGAAAACTAGAATTTTGTGTGTATGTTTGTGTTTGCTTGTGTGTCTATCGACCTGCCAGCGCTTTGGTTCGGTAAGTCACCTCATCTTTGTTTTTATATATAATTTTTCCCACGTGGAATGTTTCCCTCTATTATATTGACATCATATATATATATATATATATATATATACACACACACACACACTCCTGGAAATGGAAAAAAGAGCACATTGACACCGGTGGGCCGGACCCACCATACTTGCTCCGGACACTGCGAGAGGGCTGTACAAGCAATGATCACACGCACGGCACAGCGGACACACCAGGAACCGCGGTGTTGACCGTCAAATGGCGCTAGCTGCGCAGCATTTGTGCACCCCCGCCGTCAGTGTCAGCCAGTTTGCCGTGGCATACGGAGCTCCATCGCAGTCTTTAACACTGGTAGCATGCCGCGACAGCGTGGACGTGAACCGTATGTGCAGTTGACGGACTTTGAGCGAGGGCGTATAGTGGGCATGCGGGAGGCCGGGTGGACGTACCGCCGAATTGCTTAACACGTGGGGCGTGAGGTCTCCACAGTACATCGATGTTGTCGCCAGTGGTCGGCGGAAGGTGCACGTGCCCGTCGACCTGGGACCGGACCGCAGCGACGCACGGATGCACGCCAAGACCGTAGGATCCTACGCAGTGCCGTAGGGGACCGCACCGCCACTTCCCAGCAAATTAGGGACACTGTTGCTCCTGGGGTATCGGCGAGGACCAGTCGCAACCGTCTCCATGAAGCTGGGCCACGGTCCCGCACACTGTTAGGCCGTCTTCCGCTCACGCCCCAACATCGTGCAGCCCGCCTCCAGTGGTGTCGCGACAGGCGTGAATGGAGGGACGAATGGAGACGCGTCGTCTTCAGCGATGAGAGTCGCTTCTGCCTTGGTGCCAATGATGGTCGTATGCGTGTTTGGCGCCGTGCAGGTGAGCGCCACAATCAGGACTGCATACGACCGAGGCACACAGGGTCAACACCCGGCATCATGGTGTGGGGAGCGATCTCCTACACTGGCCGTACACCACTGGTGATCGTTGAGGGGACACTGAATAGTGCACGGTACATCCAAACCGTCATAGAACCCATCGTTCTACCATTCCTAGACCGGCAAGGGAACTTGCTGTTCCAACAGGACAATGCACGTCCGCATGTATCCCGTGCCACCCAACGTGCTCTAGAAGGTGTAAGTCAACTACCCTGGCCAGCAAGATCTCCGGATCTGTGCCCCATTGAGCATGTTTGGGACTGGATGAAGCGTCGTCTCACGCAGTCTGCACGTCCAGCACGAACGCTGGTCCAACTGAGGCGCCAGGTGGAAGTGGCATGGCAAGCCGTTCCACAGGACTACATCCAGCATCTCTACAATCGTCTCCATGGGAGAATAGCAGCCTGCATTGCTGCGAAAGGTGGATATACACTGTACTAGTGCCGACATTGTGCATGCTCTGTTGCCTGTGTCTATGTGCCTGTGGTTCTGTCAGTGTGATCATGTGATGCATCTGACCCCAGGAATGTGTCAATAAAGTTTCCCCTTCCTGGGACAATGAATTCACGGTGTTCTTATTTCAATTTCCAGGAGTGTGTGTGTGTGTGTGTGTGTGTGTGTGTGTGTGTGTGTGTGTGTGTGTCTATATATATATATATATATATATATATATATATATATATATATATATATATATATATATACTAATGAGAGAATAAATATTTGGGTTAAGATTGATGGTGTTTTGACTAAGTATATAAAAGTGCAAGGAGATGTGACTGTATATTATCATCTTCAACTTTTATAGTCCTGTCTTCCTCAGTTGCGTGTAATATTAACGGTATATTAATAATTTTTACTTATGGACCGTCTGACAGCAGCTGAATAAAACACAATTTTAGTGCCATACGCGTTTCGCCTTTATTTTCTGCAAGGCATCATCAGTGGCAGGTTGCGTGGACAATTTCCTACATATTACGCTCCTGTTGCATTTTATTATCATCCTTAATAAACGAACCATCCTTATCTATCCCGTGAAATTTTTTTTTTTTAAATAAATAAAAACACTAATCAGTGACTGAAGCATCTTTTTCTACTGTGGGTTGCAGGGGTTCCGACCCCTGGGGAGGTGGGTTGGTTTTCTATATGGCTGTGTGCGCCGCCATATTGGCAGATGACCTTGAACGGTACTTAGCCTCAGCACGAGGCGCCTGGTGGATCGCGATTCAGTTTTAACTAAGCGCGATCCGCTGCGAAAAATAATTTCCGCTCCGCCACAGCAAAGATGATGTGACTTACCAAATGAAAGCGCTGGCAGGTCGAAAGACACACAAACAAACACAAACATACACACAAAATTCAAGCTTTCGCAACAAACTGTTGCCTCATCAGGAAAGAGGGAAGGAGAGGGAAAGACAGAAGGATGTGGGTTTTAAGGGAGAGGGTAAGAGTCATTCCAATCCCGGGAGCGGAAAGACTTACCCTAAGGTAAGTGTATACCCGTCCTTTTTTCCCCCTAAGGTAAGTCTTTCTGCTCCCGGGATTGGAATGACTCCTTACCCTCTCCCTTAAAACCCACTTCCTTTCGTCTTTCCCTCTCCTTCCCTCTTTCCTGATGAGGCAACAGTTTGTTGCGAAAGCTTGAATTTTGTGTGTATGTTTGTGTTTGTTTGTGTGTCTATCGACGTGCCAGCGATATACACACACACACACACACACACACACACACACACACACACACACACGTTCCACATCTTCTACTAAACCACTGGACTGATTTTAACCAAATTTGGTACACATATCTACATCTGCACAGATACTCCATAAGTCACTGTACAGTGTGTGGCAGAGGGCATCTGTACACTCTGCCACGTGCCTGCACATAGACTGATGGAACAATGACTGTCTGTATGCCTCCATACAGCTTCAAATGGCAGTTCATTAAGTTTTGTCAATAGTGTTCCTCAAAAAGAACATCACCTACCCTCCAGGGACTCCCATTTGAGTTCCTGAAGCAAACCCATAACACTTACATGTTGTTGGAACCTACTGGTAACAAATATAGCAGCCCACCTCTGAACCGTTTTTATATCTTCCTTTAATATGACTTGGTACAGGTCCCAAACATTTGACAAGTACTCAAGAATAGGTTGCACCTGTATTCTATTTTGTGGTCTCCTTTACAGATGAACCACACTTTCCTAAAATTCTCACAATAAGCCGAAGTCGACCATTTACCTTCCCTAGCACAGTCCTCACATGCTCTTTCTATTTCATATCGCTTTGCAACATTATGCCCACATATTTAAACAGTGTGACTGTGTCAACTGGGACACTACTAATGTTACATCCTAACATTACAGATTTGTTTTTCTTACTCATCCGCATTAATTTATATTTTTCTGCATTTGGAGCTAACTGCTATTCATCACACCAACTAGAAATTTTACCTAAGTCATCTAGTATCCTCCTACAGTCTTTCAACTTTGACATCTTACCGTACACCAAAGCATCATCAGCAAACAACTGCAGATTGCTGCCCACCCCATATGCCAAATTACTTGCATTCCTGATGATACCCTTGTCTCTGATGAACACTTGCAATTGAGGACAACATACTGGGTTCTATAACTTGGAAGGTCTCTGAGCCACTTCACACATCTGTGAATCTATTCCATATACTCATACCTACATTAACAGTCTGCATGGGGCACCGTGTCTAATGCTTTCCGGAAATCTAGAAATATGGAATATGTCTGTTGCCCTTCATCCATAGATCACAGTATATCGTGCGAGAAAAGGGCAATCTGAGTTTCGCTCGAGCTATGCTATCTAAAACCTCTCTCATTAGTGGACACAAGATTCTCAGATTCAAGAAAATTTATTATATTTGAACTGAGAATATGTTCAACAGCCTTGTCACAATGGTAACACTGGTTCCCATCAGATCTTTGAAGTTAATTGCTGTTGGGCTGGGCTCACTTTTGGACGGGTGACCATCCAGTCTGCCGAGTGCTGTTGGTAAGCGGGGTGGTAAGCATTAGGATAACACCATCAAAGTCACACATGAGAATCACCATAACTTCAGACCACTCCACTTGCACCATCAACAGAACAGGCTCTGCCAACGTTATACTACGTCTTTTATATCACTGGCAATGGGTTCTACACAAAGCTGGTGACTACTTTGAAGGACAGTAACAGGTGTAAACATGTAATTCTTTCGTATTGGTTGTGACTAAATAGTTGCCACTATTTACGTTACAAACCCTGTGCATTCAATTATCCGGAGTTTTGATTATCTGAACGACTTAAGACACCAATTAGTCTGGTTAATTGTGTCTTCACTGATGCCATGAACACTGAAACACACGAATAACTACTGCATCAAGCAAGATGTTTCAGTTCAGTACTTCATTGCTACTAGCTCTATTCACAACACTTTTCGCAGACAGTATCACATCTGCCACTGAATGTGCCTACAAAAATATATCACTGTACAACACAGTTCAGGAGATATGATGTCAAACACTGAGATGCAAGAAAAAAGTGCCACATCATGCATGGCATATTAATTTATTACCTCTTTTCAGCTAACTCTATCTTCTACACATTTCACAGACAGTATCCACATGTGCCGCTGAAGATACCTACATTGTTCAACATGCAGTTCAGGACATATGATGTCACAAACACCGAGATGTGTAAGAAACCGCCACATCATGCAAGATATAATAATTTATCACTTTGTTATTACTACTTCTAATCATAAACAATTTTGCAGACAGTATGCACACACAAAAATGGATGTATCTGCATAATTATATTACTGTACAGCACATAGTTCAACATATACATTGTCATAAACATTGAGCTGCATGAAAATGAAATTGCAAGGCGAAATTCGCTAGACATACAGGTGAAATACGTGTACAATATGTGTGATATATATTTGACATACGTGTATGCGGACAATGCCATGGGTAAAACGCTCTTCCTACACCCCTGGAATGATTTCAATCAAATTTGGTGCACACATTAGTTACAATCTGAAAAGAAATGCTGTGGGGTAAGAACCACCAGCCTCCCATTGAAGTGAGTATGATAACATGGGGAGAGAGAGGAGGAGGAGGAGGAGGAGGAGGAGGAGGACAGACAGCAAGTAGATATGCACAGACAGGAGGAGGAGAAAATGGACAGAGAAAGAGAAGAGGAGAAGATGGCCAGGGAGAGGAGGGGATGGACACAGAAATGAGCAGGAGGAGGTGGACAGGGAGTGGGGGATGGACGAGGAGATGGGCAGGGCGTGGGGGATGGAGGAGGAGATGGGCAGGAAGTGGGGGATGGAGGAGGAGATGGACAGAGTGTGGGGGATGGAGGAGGAAGTGGAGGTGGACAGAGAGTGGGGGATGGAGGAGGAAGAGGTGGTGCGCACAGAGTGGGGGAATGGAGGAGGAAGAGGTGGTGCGCACAGAGTGGGGAATGGAGGAGGAGATGGTGCGCACAGACTGGGGGATGGAGGAGGAGGAAGTGGAGCACACAGAGTGGGGGATGGAGGAGGAGGAAGTGGAGCACACAGAGTGGGGGATGGAGGAGGAGGAAGTGGAGCACACAGAGTGGGGGATGGAGGAGGAGGAAGTGGAGCACACAGAGTGGGGGATGGAGGAGGAGGAAGTGGAGCACACAGAGTTGGGGATGGAGGAGGAGGAAGTGGAGGTGGACAGAGAGTGGGGGATGGAGGAGGAGGAGGTGGACAGAGAGTGGGGGATGGAGGAGGAGGAAGTGGTGCACAGAGAGTGGGGGATAGAGGAGTTGGAGGTGGACAGAGTGGGGGATAGAGGAGGTGGAGGTGGACAGAGTGGGGGATAGAGGAGGTGGAGGTGGACAGAGTGGGGGATGGAGGAGGAGGAGGAGGAGGTGGTGCACAGAGAGTGGGGGATGGAGGAGGAGGAGGAGGAGGAGGAGGAGGAGGTGGACAGAGTGGGGGATGGAGGAGGAGGAGGAGGAGGTGGACAGAGTGGGGGATGGAGGAGGAGGAAGAAGAGGAGGAGGAGGAGGAGGAGGAGGAGGAGGAGGTGGACAGAGAATGAGTGATGGAGGAGGAGGAGGAGGAGGAGGAGGAGGAGGAGGAGGAGGTGGACAGAGAATGAGTGATGGAGGAGGAGGAGGAGGAGGAGGAGGTGGACAGAGAATGAGTGATGGAGGAGGAGGAGGAGGAGGAGGAGGAGGAGGAGGAGGAGGGGGGGGAGGAAGTGGAGGTGGACAGAATGGGGGATGGAGGAGGAGGAGGAGGAGGAGGAGGAGGAGGAGGAGGAGGAGGAGGAGGAGGTGGACAGAGAGTGGGGGATGGAGGAGGAGGAGATGGTGCACACAGAGTGGGCGATGGAGAAGGAGGAGGTGGTGCACACAGAGTGGGGGATGGAGGAGGAGGAGGTGGTGCACACAGAGTGGGGGTGGAGGAGGAGGAGGAGGAGGTGGTGCACACAGAGTGGGGGTGGAGGAGGAGGAGGAGGAGGTGGTGCACACAGAGTAGGGGTGGAGGAGGAGGAGGTGGTGTACACAGAGTGGGGGTGGAGGAGGTGGTGCACACAGAGTGCGGGATGGAGGAGGAGGATGTGGAGTGCACAGAATGTGGGATGGAGGAGGAGGAAGTGGAGCACACAGAGTTGGGGATGGAGAAGGAGGAGGATGTGGACAGAGAGTGGGGGATGGAGGAATGGAGGAGGTGGACAGAGAGTGGGGGATGAAGGAGGAGGAGGTGGACAGAGAGTGGGGGATGAAGGAGGAGGAGGTGGACAGAGAGTGGGGGATGGAAGAGGAGGAGGTGGACAGAGAGTGGGGGATGGAAGAGGAGGAGGTGGACAGAGAGTGGGGGATGGAAGAGGAGGAGGTGGACAGAGAGTGGGGGATGGAAGAGGAGGACGTTGACAGAGAGTGGGTGATGGAAGAGGAGGAGGTGGAGAGAGAGTGGGGGATGGAGGAGGAGGAATTGGAGCACACAGAGTGGGGGCAGGAGGAGGAGGAGGAGGAGGAGGAGGAGGAGGAGGAGGAGGAGGTGGACAGAGAGTGGGGGATGGAGGAGGAGGAGGTGGACAGAGAGTGGGGGATGGAGAAGGAGGAAGTGGACAGAGAGAGGAGGCAGTGGAGGTGGACAGAGAGAGGAGGCAGTGGAGGTGGACAGAGAGAGGAGGCAGTGGAGGTGGACAGAGAGAGGAGGCAGTGGAGGTGGACAGAGAGAGGAGGCAGTGGAGGTGGACAGAGAGAGGAGGCAGTGGAGGTGGACAGATAAAGGAGGCAGTGGAGGCGGACACACAGATGGGGCAGTGGAGGCGGACACACAGAGGGGGCAGTGGAGGCGGACACATAGAGGGGGCAGTGGAGGCGAACACATAGAGGTGGCAGTGGAGGTGGACGGATAGAGGTGGCAGTGGAGGTGGACAGAGAGAGGAGGCAGTGGAGATGGACAGAGAGAAGGGCTGGTGTAGATGGACAGTGACGGGGGATGGTGGAGATGGGCTAATAGAAGATTGGAAAAAATATGTACCCCAGCAATGTTGGGTACTCAGCTAGTATAAGGTAACTGGATGGATAAAAAATCTACTCACCAAGCGGCTGCAGGAGCAAACATACATAGAAGTTAAGAAAACACACAAGCTTTCAGAGCCAGAGCCATTGGTTCCTTCTGGCAGGAGGAATGAAGGGGTAGAAAGAGGGATGAAGGGAAAAAATTGACAAGGTTTAGGAAATGGGCAGAGAGATGGAAATGCCATCCAGAGCCCTGGTTCGAGGGAGACTGACTGTTTTTCCTTCTCATTATGTCTGGTTAGTCTCCCCTGACCCAGGGTTCTCTAGCCAACTTTTCCATAACTCACCCCATTTTCTAAA
Organism: Schistocerca serialis cubense; assembly: GCF_023864345.2. NCBI lineage: Eukaryota > Metazoa > Arthropoda > Insecta > Orthoptera > Acrididae > Schistocerca > Schistocerca serialis. The sequence goes on from NC_064638.1 coordinate 678,270,302, forward strand.
TCTTGCTAGTCTTTTTCCTTCATTCCTCTTCCTTTGCCTTCAACCTCCCATCAGAAGAAGGAGCCACTAGCTCTGATAGCTTGCACAATTCTTTATCTATTACACCTGTTTTCTCCTGCTGCCACTTGGTGAGTAGTAAATATAATGAATATTTCTGCTGCAGATTTAGATACAAAATTTCTTGAATATATTTATGAACTAGGCGATAAGACAGAAAAAAATTCACTAGAAGAAGCTGAAACAAAATGTAATTCTAATTTTTTTCCCTTTTGTAATAAAAGTAGGAAGTATCTATTTGTTCATGAAATATCAAACTTAGTAAGACTAAAGGTTTCAATTTACAGGCCAATACAATTAATAAAATGGCTTATTTATGTTTTATAAAATAATATTAACTGGATTTTTCTTCACTGCTTGATAGAACATAACAACATTAAATACACACATCAAAAGAAGTTTTGCATCACGTCAGTTCTGAGAGTTCCGGAAACTGTACAGAAAATTGGAATAGAGATCAACATAAACATCATTTCTGCCCCTTTCGTTGCTCATGAAAACCACACATTGCATGTTGTACCACCACACAGCGAGACCTTCAGAGGTGGTGGTCCAAATTGCTGTACACACCGGTACCTCTAATACCCAGTAGCACGTCCTCTTGCATTGATTCATGCCGGTATTCATCGTGGCATACTCTCCACGATTTCATCAAGGCACTGTTGGTCTAGGTTGTCCCACTCCTCAACGGCGATTTGGTGTAGATCCCTCAGAGTGGCTGGTGGGTCATGTCGTCCATAAACAGCCCTTTTCAATCTATCCCAGATATGTTTGATAGGGTTCATGTCTGGAGAACATGCTGGCCACTCTAGTCGAGCGATGTCATTATCCTGAAGGAAGTCAGTCACAAGATGCGCACGAGGGGAGTGTAAATTGTCATCCATGAAGGTGAATACCTCGTCAATATGCTGCCGATATGGTTGCACTGTTGGTCGGAGGATGGCTTTCATGTATTGTACAGCCTTTACAGTGCCTTCAATGACCACCAGTGGCAAACGTCGGCCCCACAAAATGCCACCCTAAAACAGCAGGGAACCACCTTGCTGCACTTGCAGGACAGTGTGTCTAAGGCATTCAGCTTGACCAGGTTGCCTCCAAACATGTCTCCAACGATTGTTTGGTTGAAGGCATATGCGAGACTCACAGGTGAAGATAATGTGATGCCAATCCTGAGTGGTCCATTTCGGCACGTTGTTGGGCCCATCTGTGCTACGTTGCATGGTGTCATGGTTGCAAAGATGGACCTCACCATGGACATTGGGAGTGAACTTGTGCATCATGCAGTCTATTGCGCACAGGTCCTGTCGCTGCACGAAAAGCATTATTCAACATGGTGGCATTCCTCTGAGCCATAATCTGTAGGTGTAGGGGTGTGTGTGTGTGTGTGTGTGTGTGTGTGTGTGTGTGTGTGTGTGTGTGTGTGTCTTCTTAAGCAACCAAACTGATAAGGTCATACTTACACACTAATTAAACTAATTTATGCTAAGAACAACACACACACCCATGCCCGAGGGACGACTCGAACCTCCAGCTGGAGAGGCCGTAATCCGTTGGTAGCCATCATCCACTGCAGTAGTACCCCCTGGGTGGCCTGAGCGAGGCATGTCATCGACAGTTCCTGTCTCTGTATCTCTTCCATGTACGAACATGCTTTGGTTCACTCCGAGAGGCCTGGACACTTCCCTTGTTGAGAGCCCTTCCTGGCACAAAGTAACAATCCTGATATGTGGACTTGACTGTCTAGGCATGATTGAACTATGGACAACACAAGCTGTGTACTTCCTTCCTGGTGGAATGACTGGAACTGATCGGCTGTCGGACCCCTCCGTGTAATAGGCGCTGTGCATACGTGGTTGTTTACATCTTTGGGCAGGTTCAGTGACATCTCTAAACAGTCAAAGAGACTGTGTCTGACATACAATATCCACAGTCAATGTCTATCTTCAGGAGTTCTGGGAACTGGGGTGATGCAAAACATTTTTGATGTGTCTAGGAAACACTTTCCCAATATTTTCATTAAGTATATCACTAAAAAGTGATTTCCCACCATTTACATTATCCTGTCATCTCCACCAGTTTGTAAGTACCCTGAAAAGTACAAAAGAGGGGCTTCACACTGTATAACAACACAGTATTGTTTATTTAAAGAACTCATCAAAACATTCAATCCGTCACAATCTTGACAATCAACATTCCAAATATTTCCTACTAAGAATAAGTACCACAGTGTTATGCAATGTTTTGTGTGGTAACAACCTTGTTGAACTATTGATTGCTTTCTATGTTTTATTCTCTGCTGTTGTACACATGGTTGTCAACTATTGCTACAGTTCAAGTTAATAGTGAAGAGATAAAAAGGTATCTAACTGCATTTTCAACAGTGAATATCAAGAGACAAGAAAAATGATTGCTTTACATTTGCACTCAGTAGTAAGTGTAAAATGATTTACTCTGTACGAAAGCATTGATGATCATAGGTTTGTATGCCTAAACACTCAGCAGATAGCTGCAGTTAAACTCTGACTTTTGACAGCATATCAAGTATCTATGCCTCTCTAAGTCTGCACATTATTTATTCACTTAAGTTACCAAGGGTAAATATAGTCTACCTTGTTGTTACTCTTGATCTTAATCTTACAAGTCACATATAAAAATCTTATTTGAAATGCTGCACATCTTTCACATTGTAAAAAACTGAATTTTATTTAACGGATTTACATGACCATACCTTGGTTTAGACAGTGTCTCATTCATTTTGTCTATAATGCGCGACTTTGCTTCCGTGGCTGCTTGGACAGCTTCCATTACAATCTTCAGAGGAAGGCCTGGTATCTTTATGTCTGCCTGTAGTGCTGTCACACCTTTTCTAGTCCCAGCCAACTTAAAATCCATGTCTCCCATATAATCTTCAATGCCCTATAAAAAGGTAAAATAGATATGGGCATAATAGATAAAACGACAATAAAAGCAATGGTGTTTACATCCTGCTATTTAGATTAAATCATTTATGACAATCTTGCAAAAGCGCCATCACACAGAGTTGTATGATAAACTTTAATGGGACACGGCCGGTTTCATGGCCTATAGTCACATCCATACACAATACTTTTAGTCATTAAAGTATTACATACACCTAAAGGTATATGCCATGGGACAGATCATGTCACATTAAAAATTATCATATAGCTGTATACAGTGTTCTTTTTGCAGGATGTATTATTACCACAGCTGTGGATGACTGGAGCACAGAGTTGTTTGTAATTTATGACAGTGTGTGGTTAAAATAGTAGAACACAAGACAAATTTCAAATCAAACTTTCCTATGTAACAGTTAGTCACCATATCACTGACATAACAGGAAATGAGCATAAGACTTCTATGAAAAAGTGAGGGGCATTTGTGGCCCTTTCATTGATTTTAGCAGACATTTGGAGCATTGTGCTGCTTGTTATTTTTGTCTGCAATTTTGATACTAGTTTTTACATAGTGAAGATGCTGATAGATACAACAACAGGTGAAGGTATACAATAAAATGATTGATTTGGTCTGTGTTTGTATCAGCTAAGATAATTTAGGTGCACAGTATCAGACATAAATAGTATTTTGCACAAAGATGCTGAAAATCAGGAATTTATACCAGCAGTTGCCTGCGTAATAATTTGGTAATGTCACAGTTTCAGTCTGCTTTAGTTTCACCATTCTGAATAGTGATGGCCTTCAGTAGAGGAAAACTTTGGCAAAACTCATACTTTTTAACAGACAGTCAACAGATAAATTTACAAGCTTAAAAGAAGAAAAAAATGAAAGAACAAAGCAAACTTGTTGAAACATGTTCGACTGCAGTTTTCATATCTATTATACACTGAAGCACCAAAGAAACTGGTATAGGCATGCGTATTCAAATACAGAGATATGTAAACAGGTAGAATATGGTGCTGCAGTCGGCAATGCCTATGTAAGACGACAAGTGTCTCGTGCAATTGTTAGATAGGTTACTGCTGCTACAATGGAAGGTTTTCAAAATTTAAGTGAGTTTGAATGTGGCGTTATAGTTGGCGCATGAGCGATAGGACACAGAACCTCCAAGGTAGTGATGAAGTGGGGATTTTTCTATACGAGAATTTCACGAGTGTGCCGTGACTATCAGGAACCCGAGTGTACCGTGACTATCAGGAATCCAGTAAAACATCAAACCTCCAACATCGCTGCGGCCGGAGAAAGATCCTGCACAAAGGGGACCAACAACGACTGAGAAGAATTGTTCAACGTGACAGAAGTGCAATCCTTCCACACATTGCTGTAGATTTCAATGCTGGGCCATCAACAAGTGTAAACGTGTGAACCATTACAAAACGTTATTGATATTGGCTTTTCGAGCCAAAGGCCCACTCAGGTATCCTTGATGACTTCTTCTTCTTCTTCTTCTTCTTCTTCTTCTTCTTCTTCTTCGGCACTACAGCCCTTGGTGGGCCTTGGTCTCCTCAACAACCTTCCTCCATATCTCTCTGTTCTCAGCTTTTTTCTTCCATCCACGGATCCCCATCTTTGCAAGGTCAGCCAGCACATTGTCCATCCATCTAGGTCTTGGTCTACCCTTCCTTCTGGTGGAATATATTCTGGCATTCATTATTATTTTGAGCATCCTGTCCTAACCAACATATTCTTTGAGATTTGATGAATTTCACTATATGTTTCCCTTGTATAAGCTCCTGTATTTCATGGTTGTGTCTCACTCTCCAACCTTCTGCCTCTCTCACAGGCCCATAGATTTTTCGTAAGATTTTTCTTTCAGATGCCCTTGGACTGTTACTGTCTGCTTCTGTCACTGTCCACACTTCTAATCCATGTGGGGCAACAGGTCACATAAATGAATAGTATACAGTCAGTTTAATCGTTGTTGTAATTAGAGAGTTCTTGAATGTCTTAAGGTTTGCATAATAGGCCTTGTTTTCTGCTTGTATCCTTCCTTTAATACATTTTCTCATACTATTATCATTGGTTAGGAGAACACCTAAACAATGGAAGCATCTAACAGCTTTGAAGCATTTATCAGAGATCTTCAGGACCTGTGATGTTCTTCTAGCTTCAGTATAGGACTTAACCATATATGTTGTCTTGCTTCCATTTACAGTAAGTCCAAATCTTGTTCCTTCTGCTTCCATTTGTCCATATATTTCTTTAAGTGATATTACATCCCTTGCCATGGTGGAAATATCATCTACATATGCACATATCTGGCTGGACTTCATCATTATTGCTTCTCTTTTATCTACTTTTTGTACGATACCATGCAGTGCTAAGTTAAACACTGCTGCAGAGAGGCCATCACCTTGTTTCACTCCATCCTCAAGTCAAACTGCCTGGTCATTCTGTTATTCACATTTACTTTTGTATTCTTTATTGTTAGCTCGATTGATCTTATCAGTTTATCACAGATGTCCAATTCTTTCAGCCCTTTACACAATGCTGGTCTATTAATACTATCAAAAGCTTGTTTAAAGTCAATGAACAGGAAGTGGAGATCTATATCATATTCATAAAATTTTTCCGTTATTTGTCTAACAACAAACAACTGGTCCGATGTACCTCTGTTTGATCGGAATCCACATTCTAACAACATACAACTGGTCCGATGTACCTCTGTTTGATCGGAATCCACATAGGTATTCTCCGAGTATCTTTTCAGTGCACTTCTGTATTCTTTCATTCAGCACTCCAGAGAAAATCTTATATATCATATTCAGTAGGGTTATGCCTCTATAGTTTTCACAATTGAGCTTTTCTCCTTTCTCATATATTGGGCATATTATTCCAGTATTCCACTCCTCCGGCATGCTTTCATTTACCCATATGTTCTTTATTAGTGTAAATATTTCATGTCCTAGAGGTTGCCCCCCTGATTTTATTAGTTATGACATGATCCCATCTTCACCAGGTGCATGGTTATTTTTTAGTTTATTTATCACTGTTTCCACTTCCAGCATTGTTGGGTTTTGTGCCTCAACCCTTTCAATTTTTCTTGCCTCTGTGTTCTCTTCCTGCCAAACAATATGGTCATGTAAGTACACACTTACTTCCTGTTCTGTGATGAAACAAAGGCTCACTATATGTTACAACAGGTTATTTTTTCAGTTTATCTATCTCGCCAAGCGATCCCGCGCAGTGTGTGCAGTGTGTTATTTCCATTTCAGATGACAATGAATTTCAATTACTTGATTGAAGACATCATCAACCTATGCTGCATCAATGTTATGAAGGTGGTATTGCTTTGACCATGCTCTGCACACTAAATGCTGACAAACTGTAAAGACTGGAGCAGCACTGTCATAGTTGCCCAGCAGCCTTGTCTGGTTCTTTTATGGCTTAGGAGAGAGAAGCACTGCTATTTCTTAGGAGAGAGGAGCACTGCCATTTCAGAAGCAATAGCAGACTGAGTTTGTATAAATGCTACTCATTTTAGAAAAGCAGCTTTCAATCATCACCAGCAGCCAGCCAGCTGCAAGGGGAAGAATATACCAGGCTAAGAAATGGATCTTCAAAGCTGCCACCAACAGATGCTGTCTCCACTGGCTACGGGCCTGTTGTCCATACGAGGTCTGAATGCTGCTGACTTGGACCTTCCAGCCAGTGTGACACCTCCTGGCTAACTTCCATCTGCCACTGGTTGCCTACCTTTGGGAAACACAATTCGTACCTGAGCTATGTAGCTGCCCAGTCACCACTGACTGTGATTTTACTGTTCTTCATCGCCCTATGCGACCAAATTCTGTAGCTAATCAATGCCCTATGTAGGCACATGTCACCTTTGTGAGCTGCTGGCATATGTGTTGGGGTTCTCAGTTTAATTTTGCATGCTCCAATGCATCTTGCACTGAGCTGTTTATTGACACCAACAGCACAGCTGCCTACTGTGGCTGCCACATACCTCCCTGCTTCGTGGCCTGGGTCAGTGCAACACTGCAAGAGAGCTGACCACACCACTTGCTCACAATGCAATACCACCATTGGCTGAGACATGAGACCACTTGCTGACCCAAGCACACTTCACTTCACATTTTGAGTCTGGCCTGTGTCTTGGGGTGCTGTGTCACCTAGCACCACTGCAACTGGTGTCTTGCAGTGTGGAATAAAAGATTATCTGTAATGATAGGACATTGGCCATACACTTTGCACCTACCCATCACACTGCTGCAGCCATACCCGGGGTGTGAAAGCAGGCCTTCCTGACTACTAGCAGCCCAGCTCTTCCATCCACCATAGAGGTCATTCACCCCTGGCACTTACAAATCGTTTGCAGCATCAAGACACAGCAGGGTGACTGTGTCCCCCCCCCCCCCCCCCCTCCTACCCCTGCTAGTGTTATGGACAATTAGTGGGTCTTCCATCAGACGTTTAATTTTGTTCTCATATGTGAAGCATGGCAAGTAAACTCTGATAACATTCTGAGGGCGTGTGAAAATGTAAGTTAGCTCGCGCCTGATTAGTACAGGCTTAGGCAATGTATCTTACTGTAAGCAGAGGGAAAGGTGCAATTATCACTTGTAGTTATTTTTGAAAGTGAGAACCATGAGTAGCCACTCAGATGGAGAACTTGACTTAGAACAAGGAATGTTAACATAGTGTTATGTTCAAGAGTCCTTCTGATCATTTGATTTTGGGTCCCCTGTTGTTCTGTTTTGTTATATTTATTACACAGAGGTTTCACAGTATTGTAGTTGAAAACACCAGATGTTACTCTTGAGAAACATTGTGATCTTGGGCAGTTAAGATGGTTCCAATGAGAGAAGGTATTTCAGACATGTTTAAGCAGCTGAAGGCTATGAGAGAAACAGGCATAGTTTAGCTTACCTTCTTCCCCAGTAGTTCAACTACTGCTGTCTGAGTTAAACCTGTTGACTGTTTACAGATAAGAGATAAGAAAGGCGGAAAAGTGGACCAGTTGCAAGGACAAGATTGTTGATCCACACATAAATTATGATGGCCACCTGGGAATGTTAAACTGCAGGCATCTGGGAATGCTAAATAAGAGGGGGGCTTGCACGAAAGCAGACAGTCAGGGGAAAGACATTAATATTGGGAATTTACCGGATGCAGAAGGTAGTAAAATTGTGGATGTTAATAATAATAATAATAATAATAATAATAATAATAATAATGTGGAATTATCAGCTATAATATCTTGTGAGATTCAGAGTCTGAATTGGCTGTAGTGGCAGATGATGTAAAACTGTGGGTTACTCGGATGAGTGTGTGAATAGCAATATTGGTGATTTAAACTTAGGTGCAGTAGTATCTATCACACTGGTAGTTAATGGGTGTTGTGCACACATCATGGAGGCTGGGTCAGGCGTTATCACGGGTGGGCATATACAGGAAAGTACATGTGCCAATGACTTTTTGTGCAGTGCAGGGCGTAGTTGTTCAGGGTGTATACATGGGCAACGAAAAAAAATTCCCGGATTTCCCGGTTAAAAATACACTTTCTCCCAGATGAAAACACATTTTTTTCGTGTTAAGTAACAGTATACTTTTCCTCAAAACTGTAAAACTTATCAATCCTTTAAATGGTTGTGGTTTTATACACCGGCGTGGAATTTCCTGGCACTTTAGACAACGAAACTCAAGGGAAAAAACACATTTTAGAAAGATGTCTGATGTGCAGCAACATGTACACTGCATATTTTCATATTACGAAAGTATAAATTTGAATTCCACCAAACACCGCATGTTACTTTCTGAAGGATTGAAATCGAGATTGTGATGCGCTTTTGTAAGACAGTTGTAGCTCATGTCAAGTGATCTCGTCAGCCGATGACAGCGGATATTCGGATCATGGGACACGTGATGTAGCCAGCCAATAGCAACATCACTGTAAAGTAGCACAAGCACACAAATTGGAAAAGGTAATGGTTTAAATTAATATACATATATACATAGACTTGCTACAAGAAAAGAAAAGCTTTCACGTTTAATATTGGTCACTAAGATTAATAAGCTGCAAGAGAATCTAAGCTTTAACTCATAATGATCATTTTTGCGCGTGTTACACTTTAAAGATACATCACAAAAATGTGCCAGTAAATTTTTTAACAACGACATAAATGTCTGATCATCTGAGCTCGAAAATATTCTAAATGGTCGCCCTCAAAGATTTGATTTTTGAATGAGAGTCAAATGCTCTGTGATTTAAGAAATTCATCAGACATTTTCGCGCACAGAGTTCATCTTGCATAAAAGGAAATTTACTTTGAAAGTAATGCTTTCCAAACAACTATTCGCAATATTTTCCCACGAGCTGTTAGAAATAGAATTGTTTCAGCAGTTGTCAGAGCACGCCAAATAACAGGTGTCGCAGCGCTTGCGCAGCTATGACGACACAGGAAGCCCGTATGTTCGTACGTGTAAAACATTAAAAGATCTTACATTACGTCATAAAAGAAACAAGACATTAGAGGACACTCCAAGAGTATGGGAATTTTGTGAACTACACTAAAATGCATCATTCTGCTTAAAATGCACATTTGTATGTCCAGATTCAGATGTAAATTTTCTCGGAGTACCTGTACTGTATTATCTCATGTTTAGTTCTTTATTAAGGCATAATGCCATATGTACTAGAAGATGAAAACGTGAACTTGAAATGCAGCGAACAGTTGAAACTAACGAATAGTGTGGAATTAAACACTTAGTTTCCAATAAATTGACTGCCTCAGCAGAAAAGATTAGTAAAAGTCAAATTTCTTTAACAAACTGACAAAAATAACTTCATTGTTCTGCAAGGCGATTAACGCTTGACTGTCAGAAAGGTGGAAACAAAATAAAATCTGAAACTAATTACATATTTTAGCCTTCCATAATTATGTGAGTGTATTTTAATTCACTTGATAGCTCCTGGCCACAAAAATCCATTTTGTTTTCATTTGAAGTGAGAGCAATAAACGAAGAGGAAACAGCAAAATCACTTAACATAAACACGGTTCACGTGGAGACTATCACCTCTCACTACAATTCAAACTGTTCTGTAAATCAGGTCCGGATCTAGGATATTTCCGAACCAGGGCGATATTAGGTAGTGGCGCTCCCCCCTCCCTTGAGCATTTGAGGTAGGAAGCCAAAAATTTAAAAATCGACTTTTCAAAAATATCTTCATTTTGTAGCACACATCTTTCTGAAGAGTCTTATACACAAAACATATATATTTGAGGGAATGTAAGACATGTTATTCGGTCTTATGTGTGGCAAAGTGCAGTGCCACGCCTCTCCACACAGCATTCTTCCATCGCACGTCTCTTGTATTTTGCTCTGTGGAATTTAAACAAGTAATATTTTGTAATGGAATGGGTGCCATCAAACTATATTCACGCCAGTGGAAATTAAAATGTCCTGTGGTGCCTCTCCTGCTCCCAGTCGGCCAGTTTGACATCCTGCTCCTCTTTATTGACATCCTGCTCCTCTTTTAAAAAAATCTCGGAATTAATACTGGTTGGGATTATTTGTAACAGGCAGAACAAGAACTCTTCAGAAAATTTGCAGTCTTTATTGTCTATTAGCTAATAACTTGCTGATTTGAGTGACATAAAATTAAATACAGGATACATAAAAGGAGTAGTCAAGCAAGACAGTACACGTTTCTACAATCGTTAAGTCCTAGTTTCTTTTCTCTCTAATCTTGCTACAGCTTTATATGGCATACTTTCCTTTCTGGGAAAGAATCTACTACCTCATCAAAGTTCGTCAACGCTTTGCTACATGAAAAAACGAAATGCCGTCTAATACTAGAAAAGCTGTTATTACAAATTGTACCCAAGACTGGTGTGGTTTCTCGATCTGATTATGTGTATTTTGTCACTGCTATATAAAACGAAATAGGCCTGCCCAATATTGCAGCAGTTGTTACACACACCAAATAAACGTGACTGTTTTGGCACAAATGGTCATTTGTATAACACGACAGAAGTACCAATATCAAATGCCTATTAGACCTACTACAAGCAAAAAGTTTTGTTTTAGGAAATAGTTTCACATTTCATTCATACTCTCTAGCTTCTGAAGCATGAGATCGAAAAGTAGTAGTACTAAATTTTTAAATAAATTTTGAGTCGTCATATTCTACAGTAATTTGTGAGAGTCCCCGTTTCTTCTCCTTCCTCATTATAACAAACAATCTTATCACTAATTCTGTAACTATTCCTGCCAGTGTCAAAACTTATTCTCTGGTTAATTTTGTCACCGGTTTAGTTATTTGGTTGGGTGTTATTACGTGATCGTATAACGCGTTTTCCACGCTACTCCCAGAATAGAATTTTAGCGGCTGCTAGCCGGGGACTGTATAACTGGCCCTTAGCAGTGTAGCGGTCTGGCCAAAAGTTTTCTGTCAAAATTTCATTTTCTTGGACACACGGAGGAGACAATATGCAATCTTTGTTGCCTGTTATTCCTGTTAGTCGTTTTTCTTCCCCCCCCCCCCCCCCCCACTCTGGTAGTCTGAATCTATGGAATTCACTAGCAGTTATAACAACGCTGATCATTTGCAAACCCAGTCAACCACATAAACAGCGACTGGCATTCATCCGTTCGGCTTTATTCCGCTCAGCTTGTATAGACCCGTCCCCACTTGTCTGCAGGAAAGTTTATTTCTAGATGTGACGGGGATTCCCCTGGCACAGACATCATGTACACTATGCATGCATTCAAAAATCAACTTACGATTCTTTCAGAAATCGATTTAGAATTTGTTCAAAAACCAACAGGGATGCGTTTGAAATCATATGAGAAATCAATAGACCAACGTGTGTTGGGTGCTAGGGGCTTTGTGAAACAAGGTCTTTTTCCTCAATAACATCACTTTGGTGCACCCCCCCCCCCCCCATCCTCAAATACAAGCCTTGAATGCATAACAAACTGCTAGATACAATTACTCATTTTTCAATATACTACTTTTCATATGTAACAAAGTATTGAATCTTTTTGACATGACAGGAAGGATTTTTTGTACACGGACAATTGTTTCTACTAGTCTTCCATATGCTCATCAATATGGGGGAAAAAAATAAACTCATCTAGTGAAAAACATTTCTGTATTCTGTTCCAATTGTGTGTTCCTTTTTTCACATACAGCTATCTCAAAATAAACAGGGACCATCTTCCTTACAATTAAATGAAAGGCAAGTATTTATACAAGCCCACAGAATACCATACCAGTATGTCTGTAAGGATGCGGTAATCCTCCATGTGCTTTGTATCATTCTTGGGGTATCTACTAAACAGACCAATGGCCACACCAGCGGCTGGTGCACTAATATTCACACCAGCATCCATTAAAGCCAGGCTTCCTGCACACACTGATGCCATTGAAGAGGATCCTAAATAATAAATACAATTAATTACTTCTTATTCTCAACAAAATAACAGTACAACTAACAACATATTAAGAAGATTTAACATTTATGTCTTCACCCTCAGTAATTAACCTGCCAAAATAATTAATAGGAGAAATGACTTTTTGTTCATCTTGTCACCTTGTTTCTATTGCTGTCATTATATGTCTTACATTGTATAGAAAGATTCCAGTACACATGGATGACAGAAGAATCAGTCACATAAACGAAAAAATAATAATAAAAATAAAATTGATTTGCTGAACAGTCTAATCTCTAGCTCAGTTAAGTCTGTTAAGAATATTTTTTATCATTTTTTGTAGGTTAAAAGAATGGTTTTCTTAGTTATGAAAAACAGCTTACTTCAGCCATAACCTCTTTACCAACTAACTTTCGTTAGACTAAGTCACTTTCGTTAGACTAAGTCTTTTTTTTTTCAGGCTTCAAAAGAGAAACAAATTACAACAAGAGAGGTAGCAGCTCAATGTACTGTTCAACTACTCAGACATTAATAATAATTTGCCACAATGGGAGTATTTGGTTTTTATGACTGCCATTCATCTTGTGGTTAAGCTGTGATGATGGAGTGTGATTACAATGTGCTAATGATCTATGACACGTAGTGTTACAAATACTGCCAGTAATATGAATGTCTCTTCCATGTGAGATACAGCCAATGTTTATATTCTATATTTCAATGTACACTGTACGTGGGTGGCCAGGCTATCTGCAGTGACAAAAACTTCCTTACCCAGAAGCTGAAGATTTAACATAGGCCTTCAGAGAGAGGCACTACCCCCAAAAATCTAATCCGCAAACAGATTTCCTGTGTCATGTCTTCACACAGCTCTAATCCTCACACTACCCCAAGAATCAGGTGCATAGGTGCTCCAGTGTCATCCAACGCCAGTCTGAATTGTAGCAACTGTACCATATCATTTGCTAGGGCTTTATCTATCAAAATGCCCGGAAATGTGGGACATTCTATCCACAATCCTCCCAGGCCTCCTAAATTGGGATTCTGTCACCCATCCAACCTACACAACTTCCTGGTCCATCCCTTTGCTTATGCCACTCCCACTTCCACTTCCACTCCCTGTGAAAGCAGCCATGTCAATATCATTTATCTTGCAAGTGTTATGAGAGCATGACCACCAACCAGATGTCTACCAGAATGAATGACCACTGCGAAACTGTGGACAAGAACAGAGTTCATGACCCAGTGACACAGTATGCTGCAGAACACAACTTGCTGAGGATCAATAGTTGCTGCACAACTAGTGCCATCTGGAGCCTTCCCTCCAGAATCACATAGGTGGGAGTTATCCCTGCATCACATCCTTCCCTCCTGTAACATCCTAGCTTTCAATCTCTGCTAACAAACCATCTACATAATGTCATCCAACAGTTTCCCCTTCCTCTCTGCCGTCATCCCCTCCAAATCCACACATCCACATCATCCATCCATCCAACACATCTCCAGGCAATGTACAGATTATTTAGACTTGTAACAGTGCACGAATCAGTCTTCCATGGCATTGTGTCAATACATTTGTAAAATTCAGTGTTCATGTGTAACAAGAATGTCATTGACGTAAGTCACATAACCTGTGTAAGGGTCCTGTTGCTGATTCTGAAAGTTTCTGAGTATCCAAAATGAGAAATTAATTAGCTGGATTTTTGCTAACATTAATAATTAATTTAAGTGTTTAAAGACATGATTCATATTATTAAATCTGTTTAATAAAATGTAAAGCAGTTCATAAATTGCTTGATGAGATCTAAAAAAACAAATATCTAAAGAAAATAATTGGTTTAAATTTTAATGGTCTGAAATTACTTTTGTTTAAATTAGCGCTACAAAATTTAACATATATGCCATGAATTAGTGTGTACAAAAGGGCTACTAAGAGTGTTGTTGAATGACATCACATCCTAAGGTTCCCACCATATTCCAGAAAGTGCTTTGATCAGTGATTGATTAATTTTAATTAAAGAGGTATTTTGTTTATTAAGCTGAGCAGTTAGCAAATATTACAGTGTGGAGAGTTTCATTAATATGTTCATGCTTAACAGTAGGATGGATGACCATCTGGTCTGCCGAGTGCTGTTGGCAAGCGGGGTGCACTCAATCCTTGTGAGGCAAACTGAGGAGCTACTTGACTGAGAAGTAGCGGCTCCGGTATCGTAAATTGGCATACGGCCAGGAGAGTGGTGTGCTGCCCACATTCCCCTCCATATCTGCAGCCAGTAATGCCTGTGGGCTGAGGATGACACGGCGATCAGTCAGTACTGTTGGGCCTCCATGGCCTGTTTGGGCGAAGTTTAGTTTAGTTTTAATAGTAGGAAACTTTATACAGATTAAGAGTGACTGATGTTGCTAACATGTTCTCACCAATTCCAACAGTACAAGTCTACATTTTATTTCTGAAGTCTCAATGTAAAGAAAAAGAAGTTATTGATGACTACTCAATTTGGCAACCATTTTTTTTGTATCCACATGGTTATATTCACTTAGACCGGGAGAAGAGGTAAACTAATTAACCCGCATTCATTAAAAGCAGTGTTATAAAGGGTGCCTGCATCAAAGGACACTATATGTACATAGTGTCTAACGGCATGAATTTCCAACAGCTTTACAAAAAAGTAATCTTTAACCATACATAACAGGAAACATAAATAGTAATTTATGGTCTAGCTACTATACCAAGACGGATGCAAGGAAAGTGATAGAATGTGACTTGGATGCGAGGAAAGTAGCGGAATGTGACCAGCAAACCAAGAAGAATGGAATAGTGGATGAAATGTGATGAACATGTGAGCAATGCTGACAAAACTAGCAACGTAACACAAATAAAACAAGAACTTGAGTACGAAATGAACAAAGCAGAATTGAATAATGGGAAAGTTTCAGAACAAACTGCCAAACGGCAATTACATTTGAATTATTTTTAAGAATTTTGGCCACACAAATATCTAATCAAAATTGAATAGTAGGTACCCAAAACGAAAAAAAATTGATACTGTAGAGAAAATGCCAGATGTTCTGGATAAAAACATTAAAAATATTAGAGTAGAAAAGGACAATCTGACTGCAAATGTTGGATATACGCAGGTTCAAATAAACAACATTATGTTAAATTTTAATCAGAGTTGGAAAAAATCCAGTGAAGTGTTGCATCTGTAATTCAGATAAAATTGAACAATAAAATGTCTACTTTAAAAGCAGAAATATTCGAGGCTGTATTTGTACTGAGTTTGTGAATAGATGTGTGTCAACAACACTTTTGAGATTTAAGATACGATTTATGACTTGGAAAAGAAAATCAAAGATAAGACAAATTCCTTTGTAGACAGAGTTGTCAACATAAAAATTACGACAGTGAAGAGAAATTTGACCTGAACAAAAGACAGAGAGGATAACAAACTGTAGACTTCATAAGGAATCTTTCCTGACAATGTGGCTAACAATAAAAAGATGAATGTTGTAATAAGTGTTCTGGGAATTGCAAAATGCTGGGGTCTGACTTTAAGGACAGACCAAATGAATTTCACTGAGTTCAGATAGTGTCTGACTACTACACTGAACAAAACCAGGATTGTTTGTGGTGGGAGGTTACTATAACCAGAATGTATGACAACAGGGGAAGAAACACTATTTTGTGAAAACCAGTTCCAAAAACTAGCACATCTTAGAAGTAGATACTCAGAATCTGACATTGTCTTGCAAACTTTGAAATAAATTTCCACAAGATTTTAAGCGATACATATGTAGTAACAACAAGACTTTTGCTATGTTTCTGGAATGTGTGGAGAACAAAGGCAACTGATATGAGATCAGTGATTTTCGCCTGTATAACAACCAGAATGCACAAGGTACCAATAAAAAAATTATAATGAAAGATAGCGGGTCAATGAGATGCATGGAGGCCATGGATACAGTAAATTTAATTTTGCAAGATGGGGGACAGGAACTGAACCTCATGATGACATGAAGACAAGGAGGGAAAATGATGGCTGCCTACACTGCACACCAAACTAAATGTCAAGAGACTTTCTTGGCCCATGAATAAGAAACACAACTGTGATCTAAGCAGAAATTACCTCAACCAAAATCCATTCCAGGGAAGCATTGTAGGGTTATAGAACCATTGCACCAGGTGTGTGTAACACAAACTCAGTGGAGGCAAGTGATCAAAAGCATGCTGACACAGAAGCTGCACCCTTGCAGACTGTAATGGGTAGAGCAGCCCAATAAGTGGTCTATGCTGAAGGAGTGACTATGGCAGTGAAGTAATGGGATGATGTCACAGATGTGAGCATTGAACTCATTTTGCAGAAACCAGCTGTAGTGCCAGTAGTGGACAAAGACATCAAAAAAAGAAGTTATAACAGCAGTTTATCTACGATCAGAATGGGGGATATTAAGGAAAATAAACTATTAGGCATGGTTAATTGGTTAGAACAAATTGATAATCTATGAAGAGGTTTAAGGCAATGCAAATGGGAGGATATGAAGAAAACAGCAAAAAAGATGTGAATGTGACACGGAAGGAAAGGGGATTCGTAATATTATGGCACCCAATAAGGAGGAGAACGGCGCGTAATTATAGAAAGTGCTGATCATGGTATACAAACTGCTAATGATGAAGATGTGTGTAGGGAAACTGAGAGAACCACAAAAATTATAGAAGTAGATGATGAAAATGAGACTGTTGTTAATGACATAAGGAGTATCACAAAGGATATGCGAATGTATGGTGAAATTATCATCATTACAAATGACGTGTTCCTGATATATGAAATGAGCATAAAGAACCAAAGGCAGAAATGCGGGATAATGTAGTTGATAATGAAGATTATACAAAGTATGAGGGTAGTTGGTTGATTCGGGGGAGGGGACCAAACAGTGATGTCATCAGTCCCATCGGAATAGGGAAGGACAGGGAAGGATGTCGACTGTGCCCTGGCATTTGCCTGAAGTGATTTAGGGAAATCACGGGAAACCTAAATCAGGATGGCTGGACATGGGTTTGAAACCATCCTACCGAATGCGAGTGCAGTGTGTTAATCATAGTGTCAATATACACAATGCAGAAACTGAAACTGATCCAAAAAAAGAAATGACTGAACAAGACTATAAGTATTCAGCACCAAATAAAGATCACTAAAGACATGGTGATTGGAAACCCAAAAGGCCTCCAGATGAAAGGGAATCACAATATTTGTTATGGGGGTATAATAGAGGGAAACATTCCACGTAGGAAAAATATATCTAAAAACAAAGATGATGTGACTTACCAAATGATAGTGCTGGCAAGTCGACAGACACACAAACAAACACAAACATACACACAAAATTCAAGCTTTCGCAACAAACTGTTGCCTCTTTCCAACAGTTTGTTGCGAAAGCTTGAATTTTGTGCGTATGTTTGTGTTTGTTTGTGTGTCTGTCGACTTGCCAGCACTTTCATTTGGTAAGTCACATCATCTTTGTTTTTAGATATATAATAATAATAATGGAATGCAGGTTCTCATATCAATAGAAAGCTGGATACTAAATCACAAATTAGGGTTATCCTCAGCCATTTTTCGAATATATAAAAAGTTAAACAAGACTAGTTAATATGCCTGTGTCAGTTGTTGAAAGTGTAGGTGGCAACCGGGCTTTACATACAAATAAGTTCTTTCACATTTTGAAATAAAAGGACATGAATTTGGGCAAGAGTTTCTAATGATTTCTGAGCTCAGTGCAGAAGCTATATTTGGGATTGACTGAATTACTAATAGGATGTAATGATTGATCATAATAATGAAACTATTAAATTTGGTTTAGAAATGGCATCCGAAGAACTAGATTGTGAAAATAAAGAACAATATAAATCTTTCCAATATAAGTCAATGCCAGGAATGCTAGCATAGATAATGGTTTTGAAAGTTATTATTTGCAAAATCTGAGGAGTACTGGTCAAAAGGACGATGACTTTAATGAAATAGTATATGAAATACCACATCTTACAAGGATACAAAAATCTGAGCAGCATGACATTTTGAGTAACAATTGTGAAGTATTTTCTGATAAGTGATGGTTGTAAAGAATGGCATGGAAGTAATAACCAATGAACCAATTTTTTGTACACCCTTATCTGGTTACACTATGCAAGAAACAACCAGTTCAATGGGAGATTGATGAAAGTTAGAAAATGGGGATACTGGAAGGAGTAATAGTGGATATAACAACCTGCTTACCATTGTAAATAGGAAAGACTGAGGAGTGAGAGTAGCGATTGAGGCATAGACATTTAAAAAAATATATATATATATATATATATATATATATATATATATATATATATATATATATATATATATATATATCAAAAGGGGGAATTGGTTGACCTGAGTGACTTAACGAGATTCTACAGAGATTTAACAATGATCATGAGTATCCATGACTTGAGAGCAGGATTTTGGCCAATTCCATTAGCACCTGAGTCGTGTAAACACATTGGATTTCTGTTTGCTGATAAATGTTGCTCCTTATAAGGTTGTACATTCTGGTTTAAGTACACCATATATATACATCATGCTAACTGCAATGCAAGATTGGACCAAACACTATGTATTAGTGAATAAAGTTTTTAAAGCTTTTTAAGCTGGAGGAATGACTATGAAATTAAAGAAAGGTAACTTTGTTAAGATGGAAATTAAATTCTTGGGGCATGCAATTACGACATCTGGGATTGGTAAGAACTTAGAAAAATTAGCAGCTAGTAACAGTTTTAACCAACTAAAATCAAGAAAGAACTCAAAGCCTACCTCATGTTCTGCAGGTTCTACCATAAGTTTGTAAAGGGGCGTGTTTCCAGCATTCCAAACTTAAACTTATTAAGGAAAAACTGTGCTTTTGTGTGGACAGAGGAATGTCAATCTGCTTTTCAAAATTTGGAAAGAGAATTAATAAGGGATAATGTGTTCATAATCATCAGTTATCTGCTATATTAGCAGGTCCTTTGCCTCTCCACTTTCTGTGATCCTTTGCTTCCTTCTTAAGGCTGCTGTATGTTGTACCGTCCATCATGTAATCCAGTATCTGGATTCTCTTTCTTCCTCACTTCCTTTGCCTTCTACATAACCTTCTAAAACTATTTTTATCAGTCCGTCATTCTTTCTTAATATATGCCCAATCCAATTTCTTTTTCTTCTCTTTGTTACATCTAGTAAATGTCTTTTCTCTCCCACTCTTCTCAGTACCTCTTCATTTTTTACTCTGTCCATCCAACTTATTCTTTCCATCCTCCGCCATGTCCAGATCTCAAAAGCCTCCAGCCTTTCTCTGTCTTTTTTCCTCATAGTCCATATTTCAGTGCCATATAGAAGAACACTCCATACAAGACATTTTATGAGTCTCTTTCTCAGTTCTCTGTCCAGACCGCTGCAAAAAATTCTCCTTTTCTTACAAAACACCTCTTTTGCCATTGCTATCCTTGTTTTAATTTCTGTGGTGCACTTCCAGTAGGTGTCTATCCTGCTTCCAAGATACTTAAAATTTTGCACCTGTTCTAGTATTTCTCGATTCGGCATAATTTTTATTTCCTTATTTCCTCCTAGTCCAATACTTTTGTTTTATTTGTGTTAATTTTCATTCCAATTTTTTTCCGTTAGTTGCAATGGTGCCCACCAAATCCTGTAATTCTTTTTGCCCTGTGGCTAAAAGGACCATGTCATCAGCAAACCTCAAACACACTACTCTTCTTCCTCCAATTTCTACTCCTTTGTCGTCTAATGAGCATTGGTCAATCATATTTTCCAAGTAGAGGTTGAAAAGAGTAGGTGATAGACAACATCCTTGTCTTACTCCTTTTCCTAGTCTGATCCAGTTTGTACTTTCTCCTCTCACTTTAACTGAAACTTTTTGATTAAGATATAATGAGTTTACAAGTCTTCTGGTTTTCCAGTCCACTCTCTTTTCCCTAATTATAGTTGCCAGCTTGTCCCAAACCACATTGTCAAATGCCTTTTCTGGATCGATGAAGCACATATATAGGTCTCTTCCTTTTTGAATAAACCTTTCTCCCAAGATTCGTGCCCGTATTCCATCTAAAGCCAAACTGCTCCTCGCCAAGATTATCCTCCATTACTTTTTCAAGTCTTTTATTAATTATTCTTAACATCACTTTGGCTGCATGTGAAATGAGGCTGATTGTCCTGTGCTTGCTGCATTTCTTGGTTTCTTGTTTTTTCGGTAATGGAACCATTACTGCTGTCAGAAAGTCCTCAGGCCATTCACCACTGTCATATATTTTATTACATAACCTCAATATTTCTCTTATTCCATCTTGGTTCAAGCATTTCAGTATTTCTCCTGGTATTGTATCTGTACCTACCGCTTTGCCATTTTTCATTGCAGCTATGGCAGACTTTACTTCCTTCATTATGATGGTTGGTCCTTTCTCGTCGTCACTTACACTGTTGTGTGATTCAAGTTCCAGAGTGTCTGGTTTGCTATTTGTGTCATATAGCTCATTTAGATATTCTTCCCATCTCTGGAGGACATCGTCACAATCTTTGTACACTACCTCTTCGTCTTTACTCAAAATTTCCATAGTAGCACTTCCTTCTCTGTTTTGTTCCCATGCCATAGTCTTTACTCTGTTGTATAGTAAGTCGTAACTTCCCTTCCTGTCCAGTTCTTCAATTTCATCACATTCCTCTTTTAGCCATTTTTTCCTAGCCTGCTCTGTTTCTCTTTGTAGTTCATTATTTAACCTTCGGTATATCTTTCTTACATCTTCAGTGTTCTTGTTTTTCAATTTTCTTCTCTCCTCCATCTTGGAAATCATTTCTTGTGTGACCCATTTTTTTTTTTTTAATCATTTCCCTTTTACATATCCTATATTTTGCTGTCCTGCTTTAATGATTCCTTCTTTCAGCATATTCCAGTACTCGTTGGCATTATCAGGTGGTTCTTTGTCTCTTAATGTGTTTAGAAGGATTAATAAAGGCTAATGTGTTACATCACCCCAATTTATTGTGATCTTTTCAAGTGAGGACTGACAGATTTTATGGCACAGGCATAAAGATTTTTCAAGAAACAAGGGTCAAAAGGAAAATACACAAAACGATTGCATTTTCAAGTGGAATCCTGAATAAATATGACAAAAATCATACAATTCCCAACAAAGAGGTCAAATAAATGAGATTTATCACAACAATTGCAGCTAGCAAAAAACAGGATGCAGGACAGTATTAAGGGTGAAACAACAGAAAAGAATACATAATAAAAAATAAAACCTAATTCATAATGCCCAAGAAGAGGAAGCTGTCTCCAAGAAGAACAAATTGAACCCAAGAAGGAAAATATTTGATTAATTTATACAGGTGGAGATGGCTGGTGGGAACTGGGAGAGTGTTAGAGTGGTCCTGTAACCACCAGCAATGCATTTTTCAGAGTGCAAGTTGACTTCACTGAAGCTGCTGAGATGCAGGAACATGCATCCAGTACCATGGTCTTAAGAGTGTAATTGGGCCAGCACACAGATAGCAGCTGGAGCCATGCAAAAAATGAGATACTCAACTGAATTTGTGAATGATGTGTCATGTACAGCACTGTCTGCATAAAACTGATGTGTGAAATATAATATATACATACAGGATTGTGAAAGTGTTATATGACTTGAGAGTGACAGGGGAAGTATTAAGTCAATTGTAGCTTATAATTATAACCATGTAATTGTCGCAGAAAGGGTTAAACTAAAATCGTTAAATTCAAACATCTAACTCAAACACGAGGCTGAAAGACATACAAATGATTAAAGAAACATTACAGGATGCTCTAAAAGATAATAACAAGGCACTAAAAGAAATGACAGAAATCTGATTGCAAGCTAACCAGATCAAAGGACTAAAGACTGATGTGGGGGAAGTGCAGCAAAATTTAACATATGTGTTATGAGTTTGTGTGTATGAAAAGTAGTACTAGAAAAGGTAGTTCTATGATATCACAGTCCTAGGGTTCCCACAATGCAGAAACTGTTCTGATAAGTGATTGATTAATTTTCATTAAAGGGGTATTTTGGTATTAAGCACATAAGCTAGTGAATGTAACATTTATTAACATAGCTGCTTAATAACAAAATACCTTTATTTCAAAACTACTGGTACTGATACCAAAGTTAATGTGCATTTTGTGTAGGTATCATTTGTCATTCAGTTTACTGAGTCGACCTCCATTCCATTATCAGTTCAATTACAGGAATTTCAAAAGTTTCCTACAGAAACCAACTGCATTCAAATCAATGTTCTTTAACCATAAATAAAGAACTGCTCTCAGAATTTACACAATAGTTTGCCCCCATAGCTCCCTCACATCACTCATTTTGAATAATGAACATCATTATACCAGCAAGCAAATAATAACAAAAAGTAAATGAAAATCTGACAGCAAATCTGATTTGACCTAACACAAAAAAAGGCACAGAATACTGTTAAAAGATTTTTAAGTAATGTCATCACAGAAAAGATAATTTCCAGATATTTCTACTAAGAAACAAAGACCTGTCACTTGCCTTTCAAATTATTTGCTTCAGAAAGCAGCATTCCGTGCATGTGTTGAGGGTTGCACGACACTGCATGGAGTGCCTGTTAGTTGTTCAGTTCAGTACCTGTCCCTTGGGCCTGTTTAGGAAATGCAAACAGTCTGTAAAATGCAATAGGGTCAGGTCTCTCCACAAAAGAAAAGTGACTTAAAACTGAGAGCTTAAGAAAAAACAGCACATCATACCTTTTTCTTTTTTAATGTGCACGGCCCTATAAGCTACTCCTGGGTTACACATTGTATAGCTCTTAACCCCAGCACCTCCCCACTTCTTCCATTGCCTTCGCTATTTCTTCACAATTACTGGCCAGTTTATTTCCTCATTTTATGTCTTATTTTGCAGCTAGATCTTTTTTTTCTTTTTGTTGTGTGTTCTCCTATATTTAATCCTTTCTCCTATTTTTTTCTGGGTGATACGTATGTCACTATTTTCAGACTATCTCGGATTTTAAAATTTGTCTGTTGGTAGCATTTCATTGCTGAGCTCTGCCTCTTCATGACCTGGAGTCTATCTTGATTTAATGTCCTTGGGACCATCCAACTTTATCCCTGAATTTTCTCCAATATTTACTCCATTTTTGTCAGATGAAGGACCTGAGGCTCAAACGGTAGTAGTTTGTCTCCTATTGTTCACACGTGTTTCATTTACACAATATAACACTGGGTGCCTAGATGCATTTTTGTCATGCACAAATCACAAAGCTTACCCTGAGACGTCCTACACCACGAGGACTGTCAAATTATTTCAACTTACTAATTTATCCAGCTTCTTAATATTTTCCACTTAACAAAATCTAAGTACTTCTCACTACAAAAACACAGTTACTATTACAACAGCACCCACCATAGCAAACCACCTCCCATCGGGGAGAGAGAGAGAGAGAGAGAGAGAGAGAGAGAGAGAGAGAGAGTGTGTGTGTGTGTGTGTGTGTGTGTGTGTGTGTGTGTGTGTGTGTGTGTGTGTGTGTAGGGGGGGGGGGGAGGGGGAACAGTTTTTGAAACAGTCTCAAATTCAATTATTTTAGTGATAAGAGGCAGCTATAGAAATACCAATTAAATTCAATTTTAATTTGAAGGTATATGGAGCAGTGCAAGTGTCAGTATACATATGTCTGAAGCATCGTACACCTAAGTTTACGGTATTGGTGTACAATTACTGATAACAGACACTGATTCCCAGAACGACATTGGGCAAAGTACTGCAGCAACAATAGTTAACAGTTCCTAAAAGAGCAGAAATAAATTTTACATTAATTCAGAAGATGCAAGATTTTTACTTGCATTACTTAATTTTACTTTGAAGTTTATGCTTAGCATAAATGATAGTGCCACTTAAACCACATATGGTAAACAATATTATTAACTGAAAAGTATTTAGTAACTTGATATTTTGTTAAAGTAAAATTACTAATTCACATATACCTGTTCCCATAAAGTAAATATTGTAAGCCAGTCATTTTCAGTTAAATACGGCACAGCACAGAATTTTAAAGTATTATCTCAATGGACAAGTACGGATGCTACTGCAGAGTAGTGGTAAAAGTCAACAGTGTGAAGACTATCAGAGTGCTGTCAGGCAACCTCCTTGGAAGGCAATGTTGCTTTCATTTGGTGCCGCAGTAGTCGAAGGAGCAATTGACCCTGAAACTCAAGTCGATCTGAGAGTAGCACAGGTAAAATTGGAACAGCTAATAGCTGCACATGGCACCAGTAAAGTTAGGAATAAGATGTAGGACTGGACTGTGGTCAAATCTGCCAAATCAAGTGACATTTAAGAGATACCGTAAGTCTGCTAGCATTGATCTAGATGTCAAAAAGAGTTTCAGTGCTCTGGAGGCTGGAGACAAATGTGTCCAGCTAATTCAAAGGATTCCAAGCTTGTCTGGCAAGGTACAGGAAGAAAGTGAAAGTTAACATTAACACTGTTCACAGGGTTAAAAAGACCAAGGAGATCATTCTGCTAGAGAGAAATCGTGGGAGCGGGCTGTCAGAACTAGTACATGACACTCTGATCAGTGAATCCAATGCAATAATTATTTTTAACCCAGGTGCAGGATTCAGCGATGTATCCTGTGATACAGATTCTTTGGAGAAAATATCTTGGTAAAGAAGGTCATGTAGTTATTACTGGAGAAAGTGAGGGGCAACTATTTCGTTTGTAATCTCAATTACGCAACTGAAGATGTCATCTGGTAGGGCACTGCTGAGAAAGCTCCTCACACTACTGAGTAGTTCGTGTCAATCTGAGTGAGGCAACAATATACTTATGTTTTGTTTCTATCAAACATGGAAGTGTGGCAGAATTTGTCATGCACATTTCTGCCTTTGCCGCACAAGTGGTGTAAGGATTCTCTGAAAATATAATTCAAGATTTTTGTCACTTCATGATTTTATGAAATATGTCTACATCTACATGGATACTCGGCACATAACATTTAAATGCCTGGCAGAGGGCTCATTGAACCACCTTCACAATAATTCTCTATTATTCCACTCTTGAACGGCGCGTGGAAAAACGAACACCCATACTTTTCCGTGTGAGCTCTCATTTCCTTTATATTATGATGATGATCATTTCTCCCTATGTAGGCTGGCATCAATAAAATATTTTAACATTTGGAGGAGAAAGTCAGTCATTGAAATTTTCCATCCCAAATCCTGTGTCATGTCCGTGAAACTTTTTCTCCTATTTTGTGATAATACAAAGTGTGCTGCTTTCTTTGAACTTTCTCGATTTAGTCTGTTAATCATATCTGGTAAGGATCCCAGATCACACAGCAGTACTCCAAAAGAGGAAGGATAAGCATAGCGTAGGCAGTCTCTTTAGTAGATCTGTTACATTTTCTAGTGTTCTGCCAATAAAACGCACTGTTTTGTTTGTCTTCCCCACAACATTTTCAATGTGTTCTTTCCAAATTTAATTGTTCATAATTTAGTATAGCTATGTATTTAGCTGAATTTATGGCCTTTACATTACACTGATTTATCATGTAACTGAAGTTTAATGGCTTCCTTTTAGTGCTCATGTGGGTGACCTCACGCTTTTCATTGTTTAGGGTCTATTGCCAATTTTTGCACCATTAAGATATCTTTTCTAAATCATTTGTTTTGATCTTCTGATGAGTTTACTACAAGAAAAATGACAGCATCATCCGCAAACAACCTAAGGCAACTGCTCAGATTGTCTCCTAAATCGTTTACATAGATAAGGAACAGCAGAAGGCCTATAATAACACTACCTTGGGGAATGCCAGAACTCATTTCTGTATTACTCGGTGACTTCCTGTCAGTTACTATGAACTGTGACCTCTCTGACAGGAAATCACAAATCCAGTCACATAACTGAGATGATATTCCATAATCATGCAATTTCACTACAAGCCACTTGTGTGGTACAGTGTCAAAAGCCTTTTGGATATCTAGAAATATAGAATCAATTTGATACACCTTGTCAATAGCACTCAACACTTCGTGTGTGTAAAGAGCTAGTTGTGTTCCACAAAAACGATGTTTTCTAAATCTGTGTTGACTGTGTGTCAACAGACCATTCTCTTCGAGATAATTCATAATGTTTGAACACAATAAATGTTCCAAAGCATGTAATTTTTATGTTTCATGTTGAAAGAGTGGGGATTGGAGCAACAATATCTCTCATAATTCACTGTGAGTGGTCCACTGCTGTGCCAGCAGAGTGACAACATTAGTCAATGACCAGCGACCACAAGATGATAACGCCATTTAGGTTGGTTTAAGGATGAAATTTTGGTTGGTTTAAGGATGAAAGAAAGTAAACTGTGAGGTCATCATCTGTCCCTCCCACTTTGAACAACAAGGCAAGGCAACAAAACAACACATCAAAGAAGGGCCTAGTGCACAAAACCCAAGGAAAGAAAGTCCCAAGGTCTGTCGAAGGTCAACAAAGCCTAGATAAAGCAGCAAGAAAGGATGAAAAGGGGAGGCGAAGAAAGGAGGGCGAGGTGCCCCATCCAGTGAACAGCTGGAGGCCCTCAAAGGCAGAAACTGCAATGGGAGACATTACTCCCCACTCCCACCGCCACTCCACTTACTAGAGGCACTCCACCCAACAATAAAGAGGACAGCGCGAGAGAAGCACAGGAAAACAGAGGAAGAACATCAAGTCACACAGAAAAGATGAGAAGGGGGAAGAAGAGCAAAAGAACGAATAGTGCAAGAGCCGGGAGGACTGCCAAGCCCAGATAGCAAACTCCTGTTTAGGGCACAGGGAGCAATATTCCATCCTGCCAACCCCTAAATGGGCCAACGAGGATGGGGCGCCTTCCTTCACAGAGAGTGATAAAAAACCCCTTCACAAATAAACTATAAAACCAGGTCAACTGCTGAGGCATCATCTGCTAATACCAGAGTAACGAGTCAGGAAGATTTAAGAGTCCACCACAGGGCAGCTGGGTTAGGACAGTCCAGCAAAATGTGGACCACCGTCAAACACGCACCACAAACATGAGGAGGGCAAGAAGAACAGTAAGCTTTGGGGGCTGGTCTAGGGGAAGATAAGGACCGCATATTGTTACTGCAAAGTCTAAGTGGATCCGAACAGCCACTGCTTCCAGTGCAGTCTGAAGCAAAAACCGGGAACTAATGATGTCTGTGCAGAACAATGTATAGACACCACCAGAGGCTTGCAGGGGTGAGGGGGGGGGGGGGGGGGGGGGGGCAGTCCAGCACAAGGCTTGGAAACCATGTCAGCAAATGAGTCTCCAGGAAATGAGATTCCTGCAATATAATGCAAGCTACAGAGTAGAGAGAAAGAAGAGACTGCAATTCTGGAAGGTGACAATAGAAACAATTACAGTTCCATTGGAGGGTATAAGAGCATGGACAGGCGTTGAACAGGTCAGAATCAGTCACAGTGCTGAGACAGTGTCCATCACTAGTAAGGAAGGAGTGATATCTATTAATGTTGAGACACTGATTGAGAAGGAGGGGGTGACACCCCCTTGGATGTCAAGGGCAACTTGTCCCGAGACTTAAGCATCTTCTTCTTCTCCTTTGGAAGGTGAGAAGAGGTGTGGATGGCAAGAGAGCAATTCACAGCAATGTCAAACATCCAAAAGAGAATGAACGACCTGTAAGCCCACAGAGCACGAGTCCCGTATCCGACTAAGTAATAGATTTCTTACCCTGGAGATGGCAGGGAGGTGGGAACCTAGAGGGAGCCCCATCCCCAGCAGGTGCCAGAGAAGAGGGTTTCTTCTCTGGCCTAGGTGAAGCAGCAGTCCCATGAAGGGAGGGAACAGGAAATGTGAAGGAAGAGGAAATGTAAGGTGGACAGGATGGAGGCAAGGAGAAAGGAGGAGGAGGAGGAGGAGGAGGAGGAGGAGGAAAGGATGCAACAGAAGTAAAGGTAGTCATTAAAGGTACCAGGTGGAGACTCAAATTTCTGCTGGGCTTCAGAGTAGGATAGACAATTGAGAGTTTTGAATTCCTGAATTTTCCTTCCCCCTTCATAGATCAAGCAATCTGCTCAGTGGGGAGAATGTGCCAGAACAGTTCACACACTTGGGCAGTGGGGTACAAGGGCACCCTACATAGAGAGGGCAGCCATAGTTGTCACAAATACGTGTCATCTCACATCACAAAGGCATGTGAACAAAACGGAGACACCAGAAAGAGTGTAGGGGAGGTGGGATATAGGGCTTCATGTTGTGATGGTAAACCACAATATTAATTTTCCAGTTGGGTATCACCCTCAAAAGCCAGGATGAAAGTGCTGGTATTGGCCCAATTGTCCTTACGACCTCTCTGGACTCAGCAGACGAAATGAACGCTGCGCCATATCAGATTAGTCCTGAGTTCCTCATCATATTGAAGGAGGAGGTCCTTGTGGAAAATAATGCCTTGTGTCTTATTTAAGGGCTAGTGAGGAGTAATGCCCACTGGGATGTCTTCTAAGCACTCACAAGCACAACGGGAAGCTGATTGACTGGCAGAAGAGGTTTTAATCAGTGGAGAATCAGGTCGCATCTTACTAAAGGAGTCAACTTCATCAAATTTATCTTCAATGAGGTCTACAAAAAACAATGGTTTGGTAGCAGTGAAAGTGTCCCCGTCTGTCCTGGAACAAACTAAGTAACAGGGAAATGGTTTCACCACAAGCTGGCGGGCTTGGCCCTCCTCCCAGGAAGTGACTACGGAGGGAAGGCCAAGGTATCAAGAAAAGGAGCAGAGAGGAAACTGTTCCTATCTGAAGATATGCCCACAGAAGAGCAGCTAGAAGTGTGGAGCTTAGTGTGCTTCATATCCAGAGGGTCCATCCTGGTACCTCCCACTCTGATCAGGTGCTCACCCTATGATGTCACCCGCACACGTCACCTAGGCAGACATGAGGCAATGACAGCTCAGGTTCCAGTGGTGAGCACCCTGTGTTGTGAGGAGGCTCAGCCTGTTGGGTACATAACAGCCCCATCACGTGGGCTAGCTGTTGCTGGTGACCTAGCAGGGAGCGGGCAGGGGCGATGTAGACTATGTTGAGGAAGGAGGGTGTGGAGGGAGGAACCCGCACTGGAGATGCTAGGAAGGGAGTTTTCCCAAAAGGGGCCCACACTAAAGAAACAACTCAGAAAGGGAAGTCAAACCTCATGGGGGAACAGAAAACACAGAAAAATATGGGAGAGTGGGATTAAAGTCCAAGGCCATAAAGAAATAGCAAAACCGAGGGAATAGCTGGATCATCAAAAAGGGAAATATTGGAGAAAAAGATGAGGAGCAGAAGGGGGAGGAGTGAGGATGGGAAGGCATGGATAAGGGGAAGGAAACGCAGCTCAGACAGAAAAGAGGCTGCACTAGCTCAGTGACATGTGCAAGCCACCCACACATGTACCCACAAAAGGTTTATGGACCCCTGGAGGGTGATGATGCCATTCTGTTCAGTTTCCCTGTGCCAATTATTATTTTAATTGTAAAAAATTTAAACTATGAAGAACATGTATCATTCTGTTCTGTTCAAGTCTGGCCACTTCGGGATAAACTTAGATGAACTTATTTAAAGTTTCTTCATGCCAAAAATTGTACACTGTGCTGTGTTCTGTGACAAAACAAACCAATGTGAAGTTGTTATGTGATGAAAAGTAATTATAACATCTGAAAACAGTAATCTGAACCTTTTATTTACAATTACGCTATCCTGAATATTTGAATCAAAATTGGTTGCTTTGAAAAGAGGTGTGATTGAAAAATTAACTTCTACGGAAAATACAGAGATAATAAGATCTCTGGTTTTTCTGTGCTTTGACAAAGTTATGACAGAATTAATCAATATTTTATGAAAAGAAAGTCACCACAAGTGATCTAATCATGCATGATATAACACCTACTATTACTGAGAGAGCTCATAGTGAAAACAGTTTCTATAATAATAATAATAATAATAATAATAATAATAGTAATAATAATAACATGAGAGTTATCAGTCTGAATACAAAGAGTAATTCTTGATACCAACAAGGGAACATCCCCATTGCATCCTCCTCAGATTTAGTGAGAAGAGGGCCCAGTGGATAGCCCATCAAAAACTGAACACAGATAAAGCATAAAAAAAGGAAGAAAGTGTACTGAACTATGAAAAAATAAGCAGAATAAAAACAGCGAGTGGTCCAAGCTTAACAAGTGCAACAGTGAGTAGAATGTAAGAACCAAGGCGTTGCGGTAAGTGGTCATGGTGTTGGACTGCAAAGTGGGTGATTTGTGTGCTAAAACCTCTCATGTCATTTATTTTCATTTATTTATTTTTATTTTATTTTATTTTTTTCACAGCTTATAAAGCTGTCCACATTGAAATGTTTGTTCTCTTTCTGTAGTCTTGGCTGTTGTCATACTATACATTAGTTATAGAATTTAAGTCATGTGGTGTGAATACATTACCGTTGCAAGTGAATGTGACAAATAGTGAGAGCAGGCGAGATAGCACACAGACGTTTCACAGACACGAAAACAATACATAAATGGCTGTAACTATGTTACAACAAAGGAATTCAAGAGTCAAAACTTTCAAAATGGAACACAGCTTCAAAAACATTAAAAACATATGTTTTGACAGAGTACAGAGAATCTGGGCGATCGTGAAACTGTTGTGTTCATTTGTTGCAGCTTATGTGACAGACTATTATGTTTTCACCACTTTCTTGGGAGTGATCACATTCACATTCACATGAACAACTAAACTGGGCAAGGAGACGTATCTCTCTCTCTCACCCGGCTCTCACTCTCACTATCATATAACAGACATACTGTCACTAATGCCATGTATTACACACCAGATGTGTTTCCCAGTGAAGGATTCGGCTGACTTGTCATCTTGTCATCAAAGGTTTGTGGTTCCCATTTGAAAGCTATTTCCTTTCAGCTGCTGCTAGAGTAGTTGTGCAGAATTAACTTTCATTATAGATCCCTTCCTTACAACCCGCTGTTGCAACACAGACACATTTGAATACAGTGAAAACTGAAAAGAAATAAAATAAATAAAAGGAAAAAGGGAGCTATGAACACAGCTCGTCAATTTGCCAGTCCAACACCGTGATCACTTGACCATGACGCCATTGCTTGTGTCCTTCGCTCAATGTTGCACTTGTTAAGTTTTGACCATTCACTGTTTCTATTTTGCTTTTTTAATTCACAGTTCAGTACACCTTCTTCCTGTTTTCATGCTTGATTTGTGTTCAGTTTTTAATGGGTTGCCCACTGGGCTCTCCTACCACTAAATGCAATGAGGAGTTTCCCTTGCAAGCAACAAAAAAGTAATTAATATTTGGAGGCTGTTATCTTATGTTACCATCCAAATGTAAAAACTATCTGGATGCTAACAATTACCAACGCCTAATAAGAACTTGCATGCAAAATGAAATCGTACTGATTTGCAACTATCTAATTAAACATATATCCAGAAGAAATATGATGTTTGTGGTGTGCCAGCCTATGGACACACAAAATGAGGAGTATCACAGTGACATGTAAATGCAAGGCATCAGATTGACAGTCACTCAAAAGGATGGAGGGGGGGGGATGTGGGTTGGGGTTGGCAAGCTTGGGTGTGATTTAGATATCGCTTCATACCCCACTGCATCAAACAGGGGATGGTATACATCTGAATGTTTCCAGTAAGAATTTACACTTACAACCAATTGCCATAAGCATTCAACACACTCTCACTTTTAAAAAAAAAAGATATGTCAAATGCTTCTGAACAACTAAGCTGGAGAATAACTTAAACAGAGTCAAAGCAATTAGTAAAAAC
This sequence comes from Schistocerca serialis cubense, assembly GCF_023864345.2. Classification (NCBI taxonomy): domain Eukaryota; kingdom Metazoa; phylum Arthropoda; class Insecta; order Orthoptera; family Acrididae; genus Schistocerca; species Schistocerca serialis. The sequence continues at coordinate 678,302,601 of NC_064638.1, forward strand.
TGCAGCTTTGACAGTATGATGGATACATCTTCAACAACCTAAGACTTTGCTACAATGTCATGTGCTTTACACTATATAGCCAATGATTCATTAGGACTTAATGTACATCAAAACAAAAATTAATGTACCAAGTTTTTCCAATGTATAAGATGCATTTGCTTGACATGAACACCTCCAAAAAGTTTTGGAAAGCATTAAGGTCTTGTAAGCAGTAATATCAAGTAGAACAATTTGTTCCAAATAAGTGAGTAAATCAACAACACCTTCACAAAATTTAACAATTACAACAGTAACATATTCTTGAACACCATTTACTTCCATAGATGTTGATGCAAAATACCATGTTTATCTAAATGTAAGCCGACCTGGAAGCATGCCAAACCCCAGACATCAAACTCAAGGGAGAAAAAAAATTAACGGTTATTTCAAGTCGTTCTTAAAAATCAAAACAAATATAGCTCATCATATGATGCATAAAGTATAAAGTGGCCCCACCTCTCGGAGATTTGTGGGGACTAGTACTTACTTGAAGTAAATCGCATGGAATTAAATTTAGCCTGTTGGATACTTAAATTTACTGTTACTTCAAAAACAGTGACAGCAGTGAAAATTCACAATATCTATTGAAATATTCTGAGCACAACTGGGGCAGTAGGGCCACAAAAGCATTTACAGACTATACTGCAACTCATGTTTGAGTTGTGCATTCTTTCCATATCACATGAATGTCATCCAAAGTATTTTTTTTATTTCTTTCAATAAAACTGTTTTCATCCAAGAAGCTACATTTCAGTTTGGCAGAGTACTGCACTTTATTTAAAGAATATAAATTTGGCAACTCTACATATTCAAGACACTCATTTGTATCATCTCTGCCAGAGGTTGCATAGGGTACTTTATTAGATGACTTTTGTACCCTTCTAAACAATATAATTTGTCCACACAGAATCAATTCCAGCACAAGTGATCTGCACAAAGTGCAAACTGTAAGTATTGTCATCACTGAGGAAAATCTCTCTCTTGCAGCGTCTCCTACATCTGTCAATATTGTTCGACAAACAAATTTGGGCAAGGCCACCTACAATACCGGCTGTCGTAATTAGGAGCCACACACAGGTGGGTTGTGGGCAGTGATGCTAAAGGCAGGTCTCACTGCACTGCAGACCTGAACACAGTAGAGATTTTTGTTGTTTCCTTATATGGTCGGTCAATGCTAGTATTGTGCATGGCGAGCAGTTTTATTAAGAGGAAAAAAGGGGTTTCATCTTTTTTTTTTAATTTTCTATTTTAATTGTCTTTCTATGACACACAGTACTGCCTCCTTGGGAAGACAGTGCTGGAGCCTGAGTCGGCATAGTACCAGATGTTTTGTGTAACACAAACACTCAGTCCAAGCGAACATTGTCCCATGGTAGTACCGCTGAATACAGATGCTATGTTTAGTACTGCTGACTGAGGGACACCTACTGACGCACCATCTGCCCACAATATAAAGATTGGGGGGGAGGGGCAGGGGGAATCACATGGGGAATGACAGACGGGTTGATGAGAATGTGTCGGTACTGAGAACATTCTCTTGCCTGCCAGGCTGGTCCGCAACCAGACATGTCCATAGTTCCACCCTCTGGTGGCGCAATGCCTCTCAATTTAACTGTGGCAGCCTCCTGTTGTCATTGCGAATTTGAGTAGTGCACCCCTCTGGTGTAGGCTTTTGGAGAAATAAAACTTCCACTGGTAACTGGAAACAGTCTTTTCTTTCAAAGGTTTTTTCCTACCATCACCAAGTGCCCTGCTTTCCACTCTTTTTCCCATCCCAACTAAGTTCAGCACCTACATTATAAAGTCTCATAAGAATTCAACTTCTTTCACCATTTAGGAGAGGACCATTTTTTCTGGGAAATAGGCTCACGCCGGTTCATGGTAGACCTCAGACCTGTCTTATGAAGAAACCTTCAATAATGTGGCAAACAAAAATACAAATTTACAGCACATAACAGAACAAAAAGACATAAATAATTATCACATGAACACACAAATAAGAAACACACATGATGTCTTCTCATTTGTAGCAGTATATTCTAAATACCGTCACATACCTAGAAAGAAAATGAATCAAAAATGAAAAGCAAAAGTACAACACAGAAATTTTGCTTGTTTGGCAAACCTAGCAAGGCACCACGATGACATTGTTATACAAGTTAGTCCACTGTAATACCATGTCCTCTGTGAACTAGCCACTTTCATTAGCATGTACAATAACACTTTTTTGAAATACTTACAACTTGGGTAATGTGTTGCATAAAAAAACAATGAATGGTGGCAGTTTATAGCCATTGGCTATATAAGCAAGCATGATATACTTGCCCCGCTTTTCGCCACCCGCAGACAGTGTCTTGACATCTTTGTTCCTTTTTGTTTCTACCATATAATTTGTTGGCATATCAAAATACACCGGAACTTAATCCACATTACCTAGTGGACCAAGAAGATATTTATTTTCAGTGCACCATCTGATTATGAAGTGCTGAAATTCAATAAGTTTTTCCTTATAGTTTTCTGGCACATTCTGTGCAACTGAAGTGCACTTACAATGAGAAAATCCCCAACATTTCATGAAACCAGCAACTCAACTGCAACTGAAGTGCACTTACAAAGAGAAAATCCCTAACGTTTCATGAAACAAGCAACTCAGTTGTAGCTTCCTTTGAAATTCATGATTTTCTACTGTTGAGCGATTTCATGCATTTTAACTTGGCTAATTTCTACTCTCACAGGTAAGCACTTCGTCATTGCTCCCTAACAAAATCATTCAGCTCAACTTCTTATGTGTGATAGTGGCCCAGATAATATTTTCCTATTGCTGGATGAAGCTAAAAAGAAAAAGTTATTCCTTTTGCTGTGTCCACCACCTTATGTTACTCTCATCAATCCTGTACCACTGCCCTGCAGCAAGATTTGATGTTTCCTATGTGAGAGAAATAACCTCTCTTTTCAACTTTGTGAATACATTCCATCATGGCAGACTAAGATCTGGCACTTCACAAAGGTACTAAAGCAGACTGAAACAAAGGATGAAATACAAATGCACTGGCTGCAAACACTGTAGCTAGCATTGTTCTCATAGGCCTTGGGGTCAGTGGAAGAAACACAAATGAAGTTTGAGGGAGGGTGTGTGCAGAAGGGGGTAGAAATCTCTCTCAGAAGTAACAAGGTTTTATAGAAGCTCATTTACAAGGATGCTGACACTCAAATATGGAATGTATTTGTACTCATGACTATAAAATTAAATTGAGGTAGTGAAAAACTTATTACTGTTATGGCTCGATTATTGGCAGCATTGAAAATTTGCTCAATGTACACTGACATGTGCAGACAGCTTCAGACAGCTGAAGCTATAGAAATGAAAAACTGGTCCTACAATGCTTGCCAATTTCTGAAAGTTTCTTTAAAATATTCATTTTGATGGTGTTTACGTAATGAGATTTATTTTTATGCTATGAATATTTGAAGAACTGCTAAATTCAAAGATAAGCAGTATTAAATTTTAATTTCCCCCCACAATAAAAAATAATTAACATTCAATACTTGAAGCACAGTGGCTTCTGTGGCAAAATAACTACTTGTGGTAGCTTCTAGCAGCATTTTTTGGAATTTTCTTAGGCTTTCCCCTTAGTCTAAGCCACAGGTGCATTTTTGGACCACAAAAACGAAAAAATAAGGTAGGCCTCCATTTCAGCAAATACAGTACATACCATACAGTAATTCAGAGACTTCATGATTAGATGCAGTTGGCAATATATAATATGCAATCCAACACCATACATTTGTTTGTTTCATGGAACTTGTTTGTGCCATTGGTGAATAAAATGGGGTGGCAGTCTGTAAACCTTCCAGTGTTTGTTCTCATTGTTTTGCGTGTTATGTCCTGTTGGTTTGTTGGTTGAAGTGTGCAAGTACATACCATTGACTGGACTGTGAATAGAATGTACAGTTATTCAAATTCTCTGCATTACGCTATGTTATTAAACATGTTTTTGCGATAACATCTACGGAAGTACATGACAGTCAGAACTGGGTTATTATACCAGATATTCAAGTTGATAGAGAGAATGATGATGATAGTGATATACTCCTAATTTAGAATATATAATCCACACAAAGTTATTGCTTGCAAGATATTGTTACTTTTCAATTTTGTTTGGATTATACTGTTACAACATGCAAAGCCTATAAAATTGGGCATACGCCTCTAGAAGGATACAAGTTGTTGTCACATTGCTGTTTGCATAATATAATGAAAAAAAAAAAAAAGAGGGGGCTTGCTATACACACAAAAAGTGGAATAAATTCCCAGTTAGTAGACATAAATGAGTCCTACATCGAACAGCTCTGAGTGCTGTGCTTCAGTAATAGACTTGCAAACATACAGTATAACACTGTACTACTGCAGGAAATCAGATTGAGTACTAGTACGATGAAGCAGACATAACAAATCCTTACATCTGGTGAATTAAATGCTGTTTAAATCTCACTTAGTACAGATTGACAGCAACTCGTGCTATTGGCGCCCAGTTTTGTTTTATTTACCAGTCATGCTGCAAACAGTAATAGGACATAATGCAAGAGCAATGTATACCTTTTTTTTCCAAAATCAACTGTCTTTCACAAAACAGATGAGAGCCCCGTTATACTCATAAATGGTTAGTCTGACCAAGATGATCAAAAAGCATCAATAAAGTTCCCCACCAATCAGATTTAGCTAAGATGGGAAAGGTGCAGTTTGGCAGAATCACAAATGCTGTCTGTGTCACTAGTCAGAGATTTTCATACACAAACAGGAAGAGGAAGTTTATCAAAGGCACACAGCACATAAGGAATTAAATTGTTCTCTAAAATATTCTTACAACACTTTGAATTCATAACAGTAGAACCTCATTTAACGAGCACCTGCCGTAATGTGCAGTTCGCATAACAATCAAAACAAATTATAAAAAAATTACTAATTTAACAAGCGATTTTTCACATAGTGAGTGACAATGATTTAGTATAATGTCACCAGCTGTTTGCGCGTAGCAAACGTTCAACAGTATGAACAACTTTCATTGTCAGTAGCAGCATATGAAAAATGTCTTTTGTATGTACTGCAGTCCAGGTTTAGGGCTTTCTGCTACCATCTTAGTACAGCTTGTGATCACATATTTTTCTAAACTTGTGTTCACACAACTTTCTTTCTTTTTTTGTGCAACTTTCAATAATCTCCATAGAAATGTCCCAGAAGATAAAGGTGCAAGAATTTTACCATAAGAGTTAGAAAATGACCTTAGATATGACATGTGAAATCATTGAAAAATGCGAATGTGGTGTGAGCATTGCTGATTTAGCATGCACGTACAATTAGTCTACATCAACTATTTGCACAGTCCTTAAGAACAGGGACAAGATTAAGGACACAGATGTTTCAAAGGGAGTGACAAGAGTTTCTAAACAATGGTTTTGTTTTCTGGACAATGTTGAAAAGTTGCTCCTTATATGGACATACGGAAAGCAATTGCAATGTGAAACTTTTACTGAGAATATCACTGTGAAAAGGCGAGAGTGATTTCTGAGAGTCTCGTTAAGAAGGCGACAGAATAATCAGCAGCCGAAGAACTGTTTAAGGGAAGCCTTATGTGGTTCGAGAAGTTTAAGAGAAGAACCAACATCCACAGCATTGTCAGGCATGGCGGAGCAGCCACCTCTGACACAAAGGCAGCAGAAAGCTTTGTCAGCAACTTCAAGATGCTCGTAGATTCTGAGGGTTATCTGCTGGAACAGGGTTTTTAACTGTGATGAGACTGGTCCAGTCTGGAAAAAGATGCTGAAGTTTACCTTTATAACAGCAGAGGAGAATGCCTGGTCAGAAACCAATGAAAGACCATCGCCCACTGCTATTCTGTGCCAATGCAAGCAGTGACTTGAAAATTAAACTGCAGTTTGTTTACTATTCAGAAACTCCACGAGCCTTCAAAAATTGTAAAGTCCAGAAGAGCAGGTTAAGTGTGATGGGGAGGTCCTACAACAAAGCTTGGGTGACATGTCATCTTTTTTGTGACTAGATCAATGAAGTGTTCAGTGCTTTGGTGAAAAAATATTTTCTTGAGATGAATCTGCCACTCCACATCTTGCTTGTTATGGACAACGCTCCTACGCACTCTCTAGGCCTACAAGACCACCTCCTTGAAGAAGTTCAATTCATAACGATCCGATTTTTGCCTCCCAACACCACTCTGATACTTCAGCCTATGGACCAGCAGATTATTTCCAGCTTTACAAAGCCCTACTCTAAAGCACTTTTTGAGCATTGCTTTGAGTTGACTGAAGCTACCAATCTCACTCCCAGAGAGTTTTGGAAATATCACTTCAACATAGTTGCATGCATCAAGATGATCGAAAAGGCGTGAAAAGGGGTTACCAAGAGAACTCTCACCACTGCTTAGAAGAAGCTTTGGTCAGAGTGCACTGTCGAATGTGCCTCTCAGGCATTTGAGTCAGTACCTGTGGAGCCTTTAGTCAATGAGATTGTGTCTTTGGCCAAAAACATGGGACTAGAAGTGGATAACAATTATATCAATGAGCTTCTGGAAGATTGCAGCCAAGAAATGACCACTGAAGAGCTTATGGAGTTGCAGTGTGTTTCACAACAGGAAGTTGTGGAGAGGAGTTCTTCAGAGGAGGAGGAGGAGGAGAAGGAGGTGGCAGTAACAGCAAAGCAGCAATCTTCTGGCGCAATAAGAGAAATGCTGAAAGCATAGGAATCAGTTGCCTTGTACACTAAAAATCATTATGCAATAAAGCAGTGGCTACACGCACTACAAATTTATTTGACGATAATGCTGTGTTGCATTTTTGCCAAGTGTTGAAGCATCAGCAGAAACAAATGACTATAGACAGCTTCCTAGTAAAAGAGAATTAGTTACGTATTGTGAATAATAAAGTACATAATACACCTAAAAACAAAGATGATGTGACTTACCAAACGAAAGTGCTGGCACGTTGATAGACACACAAACAAACACAAACATACACACAAAATTCAAGCTTTCGCAACAAACTGTTGCCTCATCAGGAAAGAGGGAAGGAGAGGGAAAGACGAAAGGATGTGGATTTTAAGGGATAGGGTAAGGAGTCATTCCAATCCCGGGAGCGGAAAGACTTACCTTAGGGGGAAAAAAGGACAGGTATACACTCACACACACACTCATATCCATCCGCACATACACAGACACAAGCACACATTTCCTGCTTGTGTCTGTGTATGTGCGGATGGATATGAGTGTGTGTGTGAGTGTATACCTGTCCTTTTTTCCCCCTAAGGTAAGTCTTTCCGCTCCCGGGATTGGAATGACTCCTTACCCTCTCCTTTAAAACCCACATCCTTTCGTCTTTCCCTCTCCTTCCCTCTTTCCTGATGAGGCAACAGTCTGTTGTGAAAGCTTGAATTTTGTGTGTATATTTGCCTTTGTTTGTGTGTCTATCGACGTGCCAGCGCTTTCGTTTGGTAAGTCACATCATCTTTGTTTTTAGGTATATTTTTCCCATGTGGAATGTTTCCCTCTATTAATTCAAAGTACATAACACTGTATATATAATTTTCTTTGAATATATGGCATGAATAAGATAAAATGTTTAGTACTTTTTCTGCATGGAATACATTATTGTATTTTATATTAATTTATATGGTATAAATTATTTTGATTAACGAGTGTTTCACACTATGAGTAATATTCTGGAACAAATTACACTTGCTATGTGAGGTTCCACTGTGTTTTAAAAAGTTGTTGATTTACAGCTTTCAAGTATTTTTCAAAAATAATGATTTTTTGATTTCTTTCTAATGTTGCCACTTTTAGATATTTCATGAATTCCCTTATGTCAGCAATACAGTTCACTTTTGATAACATTCTAAAACTGCAGAATCAAATCTGTTGTAATGTCTGTCATTGCAAGTCCCAATTTGGAATTCCATATTCAAATCTGTTTCATTTATTGGGAGTTTGTTTCACTTATTACTTCACCTTTTGTCACAACGTATAAAATGTGGATGTTGTCTTCAGATGAAACCTTGTTGCAGATCCACCATCCACAAAAGCACTCATCACAATGTCATCACAGAGAAAGCAGCAGTCATTGTTGATGTAATCGTGGTGGTGGTGGTGGTGGTGGTGGTGGTGGTGGTGGTATAGTGTAATAGAATTGTTATTATTATTATTATTATTATTTCTTTCCTTTCTCAGATGCTATTATTATTATTATTATTATTATTATTATTATTATTATTATCATCATCATCATTATTACGGTCTCCCTCTACAGTTTTTGCCCCACACTCTTCCTTTCATTACCAAATTGGCAAATTCTCCATGTCTCAGGATGTGTCCTATCAAATGACACCATCTTTTAGTCAAGTGGGACCATAATTTCATTTTTTCCTAAATTTGATTCAACACCACCTCATTAGTTACTCGATATATCCGTCTAACCTTCAGCATTCTACACCCATTCTGTATTTTATATCCCTTCCCTTTCAGCCATCATCAGTTATTTTTCTGCCCAAATAGCAATACTTAACTTAGTACATTTAGTATAACATTTTTAATATAAATCCCTCAGCAACATTGCCTGATTTAATTCAATTACATTCCATTACCCTCATTTTACTTTTGCTGATGTTCACCTTGTACACTCTTTTCAAGATGCTATCCATTTCATTCTTGAAAAGAGGTTACAAGATTAACTCTGTAGACAAACAGCAACAAACTGAAAATTACTCATTCAGTTCATCCCTCCAGAGGTCCCAAATGTGTATACATTTTATGTAACTATTTATAAAGAACACAAACTCTATTTATCAAATAAAACAAAAGAACACAAAAATCAATGCTGAATCTCCTCAACAATAATATAACAATTAATAATCTCCCATTTGTCTTTGGAGAGTCCATGCCACTCAGTGGCTTTGCTTGGCAATAGCCAAAAGAAAGAAGGAAATAGGAAAAAGTACTATATTCTCTTCTTTTCCAATGTCATCCACATTACATTCAATGTGAATACATGGATGGTTGCACATTCAAGGCAAATAGTCTCCTCTGTATGACATACGGCCCAATAGTGTAAATTTCAGAGAAATATCTAGAAAACTAAATGACAAAACCATCAAGGAATACAGTGATAGCAACAGTAATCCTAATAAAATGAGCACATGAACAAGTACGGATGCAAGGTAAAAATCTTGGTCACTTTTTTAGTAGACTATGTGCCAGTTACGACTATACTGCTCTTTCAAAATGCTGTCACAGCAATATGAAGTAAAGGTCAAAATTTTAGTATATTCTCAAACACTTTGTCATTTTATCATAGCTCAAACTGCTTATGTAATTATGTGTTTGCAAAGTCACTGCTTTAACTGTTTAGTAATGGTAACTTTCCCATTTTTCAAATACTTTCCCAACCGCAGTGATTATATGGAAATATCTAATATCATTAGCCTGCACCAGTAAGTATGACTACATTACAATGCTACACATGTATCGATGGACATCAAACTGATCACTAACCATTTGATTCCAGTACTTCAGCACTTAATCTGATAGAGAATGGAAAGCCTGTAGGCACTACAGGTCGTAAACCCTTCTCTGCAAGAGCACCGTGCCCAATTTCTCTTCGGCCAACACCACCAGTACGTCCAACTTCTTTTGTTGCATACGGAGGAAATTCATAATGAAGGAAAAAGTTCTTCTCCTTCAATCCACTGCAGAATTAAAATTTAAAATTGTAAAACAATTGTCAGCACAAAAAATTAAATATATGAGAATAGTAAAAACTATCTGGTAGACAAACATATAAATGTTACATGGTACCCAGTGAAGAGCAAGCCTTTCCACTGAATTGTTTCCACACACTGTGTGTGTGTGTGTGTGTGTGTGTGTGTGTGTGTGTGTGTGTGTGAGAGAGAGAGAGAGAGAGAGAGAGAGAGATTATGAATTGAGTGACTCATGTTCTTGACTGCCTCTGCATATAAAAATCCATCTTCCCCCAGTACTGACTCAGTTCAAATACAAGTTAATTAAAAATCATACAAACTGGGAAATAACACTAAATGTATTCAACAATGCCTGCACTATGTTTAATTAGCTAAATCTATATCAAATCTGTTAACTATTAAATTTCATCACATCATACATGGACTTCAAACATAGAATGCATTTTAATGTCGCACCACAAATAATTTTAGCAGTCATATTGTGTCAAAGATCACTAAATCTGATCAATTGAATGCGACCAAGAGAAAATATGTGTATGTTGTATGATACAAGAAATTTCTTTAATCAGAAAGTACTCTCCATACTATTTACATAGTCTTTGTAACAGCACTTCAAGAATAATTGTGAACTGTTCTATCTCTAGACGTAATATGTACGGCAAGCAAGTAATGTAATAAGTTACTTCAGGAGAGAGTAAGAACCCCCTCATCAACCGTTCAAATAGTTAAATGTCAGACACTTCCTCTCACTTAATATTTAATGACAAGGGCTAGGATTAACCAAATTTAATGATTTGCTAGTTATTATTTTCTTACAGCATTTGATACAGGCACCACTTTAGAATAATTCCAGTATCAGCATTTTGTTTCTTTCCTGCAGTCTCGGGTTTTTTTTTTTTTTTTCAAAGTGTTGCATTGCTCTTTCAATACTACATATTTTCCCATAATTCACTAACCTTTCCTCTTCTTTCTATAGATTACAAAGAAATAATCAGGCCCCATCATTCTATTCTGTGTATTCTGTTCTGAACATCAGTGACCATTCCCTAAATATTTACTCAAAACTTAAGAGGCTGATGTAGAACTATTGGGTCACTGAAATGGAGCATTTAAAAACTAAAATGGCACATCAAATTCAGATACAGTTCGCCATGGAGTTGCAAATCAGCCTTTAGTACATACTCAAATGTACCAAGCAGGCAGTAAATGTGATTACTGATTCTCCATCCTGTGAAAAAATTCATCACAAAAGATGCAAAAAGCTCAAAGAATCATGCACGAGTATTAAGTTGTGCCCAGTGCTGCAACATACAAAATAAACATTTTTATTAGTTTAGTTCGCAATATCAGACAATGAAAAATCCAGGATGGCATAACTAGAATATGAAATAGGGCAGATTGCTATTCACCACAGGGGAGACACTGAATGGCAGAGAGGTAGATATGAAAGTTCATTTAAAAGTAGATTAAGCTAGATGTAAGAGACAGACAATGGCCATAATCTTGCTAGGTTAAATAAGTACATAAATGAACCATCGGATGGAGTCGTCCTTCAAATATACATGAATTTCCAAATAAAAAATACAGCGTGCCATTTAAAAAAAGTCGCACTGCTGTTCATGTCTTTGTAAAAAAACAAAGCTACAACGAAGGCAGTCATGCTGATTGATGTCCCCCTGCCAGCTAAAGAACATTTGCTTGAAACATTTTGTAATTTGCATCTGGACAAACAGTTATTTAGGGTGGTCAAGATAAATGGGACACCCTTATAAAAGAAAAAAAACCCACACACACATTCAAACACTTACAATCCACATATGCATGGCTACTGTCAGCTCCAGATGCTAAGGACTCTTTCTGACAGCTTAGTATACTCTTAAATCTACTTTTACATGTGCCTGTCTGCTGCGTAACACCATTTCTAAGTAGTTTCAAGTATCATTCATCATTCTGATAGTGCCGCGGATCAGTCCCTGACGGGACTGGTTCTGAAGCAGAAATCAACTGACCAACAATATTACGAAGATTTAGATGTACACAGAAAAAAAATGATAATCAAGATTTATTACAGTGGGTGACATGTGGTTCTACTGCCATGAACTTACTCAAAAAGAAGTTATACACTGGAAGCATGACATATTTCTGACTGCAAAATCAGCGAAGTGGCAAAAATCAAGACAATGGTATTTTAAAGATGAGTCTATCACAACTACCAACATCTATGCTTTTGCAGCAGGGGTATATGGGAAGCTGTTATATACAAATTTCCAGGTGAACTTTTGCTATACAAAAACAACAATTTTGAATACTTACTATACAATTTTTTTATCATGCAGTGTAGCTTCACAGAGGTACAGAACCCACCCTGTTCCCATTTAATTAACAATAGGCATTTTCTTGCTGGAACAAACTACATTTACATTAAGGTGACAATTAAAAAATCACAAAATTGTTGAAGAACTAAGGTGTTTTCCTTGAATGCAGCAAGGTGTCTGAACAGCGAAGATACTTCCTTCTCTTCTGAGGTATCTGACAATGAGCACTAGAGCCAAAAAGGGGTAAGCACATTTGAGACGAGAGAAACAACAATGATAAATAAAGAGCTATGCATTATCAACATTTTTCTTATATTTAAACAGCTAAGTTATTTACTACTCCTACTACATATTCCCTCTTTATGAAAATAAACTAACCTGGTAAGTGTAGTAATTGGATCCATTCGCAGAGCAGAATCAGGAGAGTCCAAAGCAACTGTGCAGAAGACCTGAGTTTGACCTCTTTGGAAGACAGCTGAGCCATGGAGCGGCCGGTACATTCCCACCTGGCATGACATCGGCCGTAGTTCCTCCAATGTACGACCATCACATCTGAATGTTTACATTTGAAAGAACTTCAATATGTTGTCTGGCTTACCATAACTATCACAACCCATTCCCAAATTAAAAACACACACACACACACACACACACACACACACACACACACACACAAAACAATGTTGTCATAATTCTGATTATCAGCAGTGGCGACTTTACACTGTGACAGCATGTGTGTTTATGGAGTACTGCTTACCAACTTAGGGTGAATTACAGACTTACCAAGTCCGTTTGAATTGTAGACTTCAACAATTCCACGTGTTACTGATGGGCCAGCTGCTTTTGTCATATACATTGTGAATGTTCTGTTAGTAATTTGTATGATGAGAAGGTCACAAAAAAAGCAAAATCTGTCAAGTTATGTAGAAGGCTTGGGCATCATCAGCAATGTGTGATACGCAACTGTGTGATATGAAACTGACCCACAGAATTCAAGTTCCTGTAGTGAACTGCAGGAACAATATGACTGTGACATATACAGTGTTCATGATTTAATGGTTGTTGTTAAGGTGACTCTCAATTTTCAGTAGATGAGTTCACTGACAATAACCAAAAATACCAAGTGAAGTGCTGCAGTGGTTAGCACGCTGGACTTTTATTTGGTAGGAAAACGGTTCAAACCCACATCCGGCCATCCCTGATTTAGGTTTCCCATGAATTTTTAAAGGGCGCGGCCAATTTCATTCCCCATCCTTCCCTAATATGAGCTTGTGCTCCGACTGTAGTGACTTTGCTGTCGATGGGGCATTAAACGCTAATCTCCTCCTCCTCCAATACCCAAAAGTGCCACACATCACTTGCCTCCCACTCACTGAACAAGGTATATTAATAAAACTTAATGAGATACAAGACTAATCCATGAATGGCTCAATATACAATGGTTGTGTGAGTGCAGAAAATAATAACACTACTATCAGCTTATCATAGTATTACTTGTTGGCAGTAACTGGAGGGGGGGGGGGGGGGGGGGGGGGGGGGGGGGCAACACCAGGTGGCCCATACTTCTGCTATGGTACACCGTTTCTTGGCTGGTGAATGTCTGCCCAGTGTGTTATAAATCCAACCATATGAAAGAAGTAGACATAGTCCTACATGAAACTGCACAGCTAATTACTGGACGCCTGGAACCAACTCTTGTTGATAAAATGCTCTGCAAGACAGGCATTGTTTCTCCTGACATAGAGCAAAAATTTCCCTTAAATGATAAAAGGAAGAAAATCGAAGAAAATGAGTTACACCCATTGCATGGACATACTCCACGAAGACCCAGGACAAGGTCTAGGAAAAGCTAGTTAAGTCAACATTTGCACTAAATACATCAACCGAGGAAGCCAGAGAAACACTGGGCAGCCAAAATAGGTTATTTCTAAGAAGGGCTAAAGTCAACAGAATCCCTCCCAGCCAGACACAACTTACAGTGAGCCACAAGGAGATTACAGAACAGATTACTAAAGGGTGTTGGCAGATCTGAGAACAACCTAATGAAATGGGGATATTTACAAGGGCCACCACCAAGTGAATGTGGAGAAGCATAGACAACAAAACATCTGTGTCATTGTTATGTTGCCATGATTCTTGGAATGGACTGGAGTTGTTTACGGTACAAGAAAATGTACCTGTTGCTCATTTCTGGGCAAAGACTACTCAATTTTAATTTTTTATGTATAAATTCATTCTCTCTCCTTACCTAAAACTATAAATTTATAGAATCTTACGTGTGTGCTTCCGACTCGAGCTAATAAATGAATCATATTATTGCACTGCATTCTCCAACAACGTATTCAATTATATATGAAGCTACAGAATCATGTTATCCTTCCACAAAATGGGGTTGTACTGTCTACACAACCAACAAAATAAACCAATTCCTCCTTATGTACCCTTCTGTTCCCATACCCTCGCAACTTGGGCCAAATCCATGTGAAAGACCCAGATGTAAGAACTATCCAATGCATCCTCCCAGCACATCCTTCTCTAGTCTTGTCACATTTATATCCAGTTCCATTCTAAGGCAAATGGTAAAAGTAAACTCAGTTATCAACATCATTGTTGGTCTTACGTGCATATGTTCACCAACCAGCTATCCATCCATTTAAATGGCCACTCCCAAACTGCATCAAAGTTCATTCGTTGCTGAAAGACATTTACCATTTGTTTCCTCCTCTTGCCCCCTTCCTCCCTCCAAAAATCAGCTTCTCTGAATAATGCAGGTGGAAACTTTCCTTACACCTACATATATACTCTGTAGGTCATTGTAAAGCACATGGAGGAGGGGACTTCATGCCAACATGTATTACTTTCTATCCCAACATTTATTAAGTTCTGCCCCATTAGAGTGAAAAGAAAAAGGGTTGTTGTAAAAGCTCTATGCTTCCCCAATTTCTACTATTTTCATTGCATCTATATGAGATTGATGATGGAGCCAGCAGAATTTTTCTATAATCACCATGAATGCCTATCTCTAAATGTACCTACAAGATATTGTGAGATATTTTGCACTGCTTTCAACAATTTCCACTTAACTTCCTTCTTTAAACTTTTGTATGAGCTACTCTGACCCATTACCCTCATAGCAACAGGCCTCCTAACTATAGCAGTGTTCTAAAACAGGTAACACTAGAGTCATGTATGTATATTACTTAACAGATGCACTACATTTTCTAATAATTTTTTTTCAGAAAATCCATAACTTATTTCCTATCCTTTCTACTGATTTCTCATGTTCTTTCCTTTTCACACCATTTCATAGTTTTTTATTTGGTATGTGACAAGCTCCAAAAGAAAAGAGAAGATTTGGGTTCCATGTCTCTTTGACAATCAAGTTGTCACTAACAGAACCCAAGCTCTGATTTATAAGGACAGAGAAGGAATTGGTTGCACCACTACTGCCTGGGTACTTTCTACTTATTGCAGGCATTATCTTCAATTTATTTGCACCTGGGGAGAAATACCATTCTGTACATTTAGAGAAAATATTGTCTAAATATTTCTTTATTATTGTCTAATGATGATACTTTCTGTAGACAAGAAAAGTTGCTTATGTCCCCGTCTGACACATCTGAACTGGAAAATGTATTAGGAACAGAAGAAATACTAAAATACAAAGCTGAAGTTTCAAACCAATTTGTGGTTCTAACAAGGGAACCTCCCCATCGCACCCCCCTCAGATTTAGTTATAAGTTGGCACAGTGGATAGGCCTTGAAAAACTGAACACAGATCAATTGAGAAAACAGGAAGAAGTTTTGTGGAACTGTGAAAAAATAAGCAAAATATACAAACTGAGTAGTTCAAGGGAAGATAAGCAACATTAAGGACAATGAGAACGCAGGAGCGCCGTAGTCTCATGGTAACGTGAGCAGCTGCGGAACGAAAGGTCCTTGGTTCGAATCTTCCATCGAGTAAAAGGTTTAATTGGTTATTTTCAGTTTATGTGACAAACTCTTATGTTTTCATCACTTTTTTGGGAGTGATTATCACATCCACAAGAAAACCTAAATCGGGCAAGGTAGAAGAATCTTTTTACCCATTCGCCAAGTATACAAGTTAGGTGGGTCGACAACATATTCCTGTCATGTGACGCACATGCCGTCACCAGTGTCTTATAGAATATATCAGATGTGTTTTCCTGTGGAGGAATCGGTTGACCTATGACCTTGCGATCAAATGTTTTCTGTTCCCATTGGAGAAGCACGTCCTTTCGTCTACTAATCTCACGGTTTTGCGATGCGGTCGCAAAACACAGACACTAAACTTATTACAGTGAACAGAGATATCAATGAACGAACGGACAGATAATAACTATGCAAAAATAAAGAAAGTAAAATTTTCAGTCGAGGGAAGACTTGAACCAAGGACCTCTCGTTCTGCAGCTGCTCACGCTACCACGGGACCACGGCACTCCTAAGCTCACATTGTCCATTTTGATGCTTATGTGGCCCATGGACTACTCAGTTTGTATATTTTGCTTATTTTTTCACAGTTCCACACAACTTCTTCCTGTTTTCTCAATTGATCTGTGTTCAGTTTATCAAAGCCTATCCACTGTGCCAACTTATAACTAAATCTGAGGGGGGTGCGATGGGGAGGTTCCCTTGTAAGTAGCACGGGAGAAAACCATGAAATGATCAGTAATGAGAATAGAATAGAGAGCAAAACAGAATAAATGAAGTCAATAAAATTTTTCTGGGTTTATGACCATAATTTCAATGTGCAAAACTACCTGCCAACATGAACAGAGAAGACGGGTACTGACCTCCGACATCTTGGCTGCCAGCAATGACAGTGTTACAGGACAACAGCTCACATGAAGCAACACACACAGGCACGTGGGAGACCGCAGCAGCCATAGGTACATAGAGTACTGGCATGCCTCAGTCAGCGCTAGAAAGCAGGAAAACAACGCCATGTCACAACTGCCACCTGGTTTTCCATTCGCCAATTTCTACCAATCACAAGCAATAATGCTAACATCAGTCAAAACGTCGGGTTTCCACCAATGAAAATAAACAATAAAAACATCAATAAAGAACTTATAACGTCCCTCCCTTTCATCCTTAACAGCCTATCAGAATTAGGTAACACCCACATCTGCAAGTATTGAAGAAACAAATTTTTCTCATTCAGCAGTAAACAAAAACACCCTGAAGGACGTCATTTGCAACAGTGACTGAAACATCGGTAGTTTTGCATACTGACAATGCAGTCACTAACCCAAAAAATTTTTACTGACTGTGACAATGACTGTAGAAGCTTACACTTATAGAATAAAAGAAGTCATCCTCACAGCTACAAGTAATAATCTACAGATAGTAAAAAATGGCAGGATGATTTGGTCTGATGAAGAATATCAGGAACCTGAACACAAGGTTATGAAGTTATGCAGGAAATGGCAAAAAGCAAATAATAATACTGAAATAGAACTTATTTATCAGCAGGCACAAAAGCCAGCTAACAATACAAACTGTACAGAAAAGGAACAATACCTAGAATAGATTGAGAATGTTCGCGAATATCATAAAAATAACAGCATTCACAAAATGTATGGCACAGTCAACAAAATTAAAAGAGGTTTTAACTAAAAATCTAAGGCGATGAAGGATAAGAATGACAATGTGACTACTGAACCATGCAAAGAACATTTTGACAATCTACTGAATTATTCTGATCCAGAATCATCAATTTCAAATTCCACCAGTGGCCCCAATAATGGACAGATTCCAGAACCAATATATGAAGAGATATTGGGAAGTACCAAAAACCTAAAAAATGGCAAGACAACTAGAAATGATGGAACTTCATCTGAGATACTAAAATATGGAAGGGAAGCAATACATAGATGTTTGTTTAACTGATACATGCAATCTGGAAAACAGAGACCACACCAACAGAAAGGAAACAATCATTAATGGTTCAGATACACAAAAAAAGGAGACAAAGAAGACTTCAGAAACTACAGGGGAATACCATTAGTTAACACAGCCTATAAGATTTTATCCTGTTTATTGCTAAACCACTTGAAACCATATGCAGAAAATATAATCAGGGATTATCAAAATGGCGTTCACAGAAATACACACATGAAAAATAGTTTTGCATCACCCTGGTTCCCAGAACTCCTGAAGACAGATGTTGACTGTGGATATTGTACCACAGACACAGTCCCTTTGACTGTTCAGAGATGTCACTAAATCCGCTGAAAGATGCAAATAAGCATGCATGATCAGTGCCTATAAGACGGAGGGGGTCTGACAGCCGATCAGTTCCAGTCAGTTCACCAGGAAGGAGGTACACGGCTCATGTTGTCTGTAGTTGAACAACGCCTGGACAGCCAATACTGGGGTTCAATCACGTCCGCATTGTTACTTTGTGCCAGGAAAGGCTTTCCACAAGGGAAATGTCCAGGTGTCTCTGAGCGAACCAAAAAGCGATGTTGTTCAGACATGGAGGAGGTAGAAGAGACAGGGACTGTCAATTACATGCCTTGTACATGCTGCCCAAGGGCTACTACTGCAGTGGATGACCACTACCTATGGATTATGGCTCGGAGGAATCCTGACAGAATCGTCACCATGTTGAATAATGCTTTTCGTGCAGCCACAGGACATCGTGTAATGACCCAAACTGTGCGCAACAGGCTGCATGATGCGCAACTTCACTCCCAACATCCATGGTGAGGTCCATCTATGCAGCCACAACACCATGCAGCGTGGAACAGATGGGCCCAACAACATGCTGAATGGACCGCTCAGGATTGGCATCACATTATCTTCACCAATGAGTGTCGCATATGCCATCAACCAGACAATCGTTGGAGACATGTTTCGAGGCAACCCGGTCAGGCTGAACGTCTTAGACACACTGTCCAGCAAGTACAGCAATGTTGAGGTTCCCTACTGTTTCGGGGTGGCATTATGTGGGGTCAACGTATGTCGCTGGTGGTCACGGAAGGCACTGTAAAGGCTGTAAGATACGTGAATGTCATCCTCCGACCCATAGTGCAACCATATCAGCAGCATACTGGTAAGGCATTCGTCTTCATGGACGCCAATTTGCGCCCCCCCCCCCTCCCCCCATCGTGCACATCTTGTGAATGACTTCTTTCAGGATAACATCACCACTCGACTAGAGTGGTCAGCATGTTCTCCAGATATGAACCCTATCGAACATGCCTGGGATAGTGGGATAGATTGAAAAGGGCTGTTTATGGACCTTAGGAGGTATGTCTTTCCGCTCCCGGGATTGGAATGACTCCTTACCCTCTCCCTTAAAACCCACATCCTTTCATCTTTCCCTCACCTTCCCTCTTTCCTGATGAAGCAACCGTTGGTTGCGAAAGCTTGAATTTTGTGTCTATGTTTGTGTGTCTATCGACCTGCCAGCACTATATATATATATATATATATATATATATATATATATATATATATATATAGGGAAACATTCCACGTGGGAAAAATTTATCAAAAAACAAAGATGATGTGACTTACCGAACGAAAGCGCTGGCAGGTCGAAAGACACACAAACAAACACAAACATACACACAAAATTCAAGCTTTCGCAACCAACGGCCGCCCCACCAGGAAAGAGGGAAGGAGAGGGAAAGACGAAGGGCTGTGGGCCTCAAGGGAGAGGGCAAGGAGCCACCCCAACCCCGGGAGCGGAAAGACCCACCTTAGGGGGAACAAAAGGACAGGTACACACACACACACACACACACACACACACACACACACATCCATCCACACATGGTGTATCTGCGGATGGATGTGTGTGTGTGTGTGTGTGTGTGTGTGTGTGTGTGTGTGTGTGTGTGTGTGTGTGTGCAGGTGTGTACCTGTCCTTTTTTCCCCCCTAAGGTGGGTCTTTCTGCTCTCGGGGTTGGGGTGGCTCCTTGCCCTCTCCCTTGAGGCCCACATCTTTTCGTCTTTCCCTCTCCTTCCCTCTTTCCTGGTGGGGCGGCCGTTGGTTGCAAAAGCTGGAATTCTGTGTGTATGTTTGTGTTTGTTTGTGTGTCTGTCGGCCTGCCAGCGCTTTCGTTTGGTAAGTCGCATCTTCTTTGTTTTTGGATGTATTTTTCCCACGTGGAATGTTTCCCTATATATATATATATATATATATATATATATATATATATATATATATATATATATAAGTCCACCTAGCCTATGGCTTCCTCAAAATCAAGCCCGGAAAAGACAGTACCTCTCACTGATACCATTTTCACAGCACACACTGTCACCTTACCCTCTCTCATGCTGTTCAACTTTCGTAGCATTCTTGTCAAACCATATGTTATTTCTAAACCATTATTCACACACTGCAACCATCTGTAAAATCCCTGCCCCCTCCCTTCCCTGCACCGTTACATTAGTGCTTAACCCTCCAGGCCTATTAATGGTATGTCCTTGTCAACACATGCAGAGCAACATGTGAAGCCACTGATTCTGTTTCCTGGCTATGCACCACAGACACACATGCAGTACCCAATTGATGAGGATACTGTACAGAATGATTCAAGTAAGTTGAGTGCCTGGTAAACCACATGGCCCATATGGATCCTCCTACCTCATACTACTGATCCTGAACTCTGAAGATGGGTACTTACCCTCCAATTTATCCTCAAGTCCTGAGACCATACTCGTCAAACTCCAATAACATATACCCATTCTTTTTTTTCCCCTTCTTTTCTTCAATTATTTACTCTACTGCTTTTAAGTTTATACACACAGTCCCACCCATTCATTCACTCATTTAGACTACATCCTTTTCCGTTTCCTCCCATTTCTTAATTGTGCTATTCGTTTCTCCTCTTCTTAATATATATCTTTACTTCTCATTCTGACTTATTATCTCCAGACTGAAGCTGCCACAGAGTTTACCTTTGATTTCCTTAGTCTTTGGCTCACTTCATCCTTACAGCAGGAGGAGCTTTCTCATCCTAGGATTTGAGTGATGTGCCCTCCATTTCTAACATCCCTCAACCCATTACTACATCTACCATGAGAAAGGAACTAACAGTTCTGAAAGCTAGGGTAGTTTTTTGCGCTTTTATCAATGTATTTGCTGTACAAAGAATTTCAACTTCTAGTTTCTCTGTGGTCCTTGAAACATCTACACTGACTCCTGTATCTGCATTCGTAATTAATCTGGAGTGTTCATTGCACAAAATGGTGCTCATTAGTAAATCATTATCTGCCAATTCATAGCTGCAAATAACATCATACCCATTTTGCAATCCTTTCTGCTTAGAAAATCCACTGCCTGATAGCAATGTATTGTTTTGTCTCTAAAAAAGAAAATGAAAAATAGAGAATAATGTAAACCTTCAACTGACTACTAGTAGATATGATGCAGGAACTACAAAAATGGCTCTGAGCACTATGGGACTTAACGTCTGATGTCATCAGTCCCCTAGAACTTAGAACTAGTTAAACCTAACTAACCTAAGGACATCACACACATCCATGCCCAAGGCAGGATTTGAACCCGTGACCGTAGCGGTCGTGCAGTTCCAGACTGCAGCGCCTAGAACCGCTCGGCCATTCCGGCCAGCAGCAGGTATTACATTTGCTCCTTTTCATAAAAAAATTCATCAGAAAATGGTATTATAATTTTATATCCTAAAACGTACATACTGTTTTCCCCATATATTTCCCCTTAACTTCCTATTGGCTCATTCCACACTCATTTAAAACACATTATACTACCAAATAACCTCCCCCCCCCCTTTACACACACACACACACACACACACACACACACACACACACACACACACACACACGCACGCGCGCGCCACGGAAGATAGAAAAACACAATTTTATATGCTGGCCCAAAATTCTGTTTCATAAAGATAATTATTAACAAGGCTGATTGAAGGTGAAAATTTTGACATAGTACATTCTTAAAAATTAAGTTAAAAGCATATAGTTTATTGCTGTTTCAAGTAATACTTGTAGTCATTCTTCTTTTTTCACCATTAGGAGCATACCCAGGATGCCCAAGATCTGAGTGGGGAATCAGAATGGTGGGGGCAGGAGAGGGGGTAAATCATACTAGTTTTGCAGTGAATGATTAAACGGCTGCAAGTTTTTATGAGAAACAGCTCTGGGTATATGTGCAACTAGTCAGTATCCCTTACACATCATAGCTTTCTCCTAACTGACAATGAATTGATATGAATATCTGTTTGGTGAGACTAGATGCAAGTTCAGCTTACAATGGGTGTCTAAGTGGATAGTGGCTGATGCCCTCCGCTTCCCCTCACTGGGTATGCAAGTGTGCACATGCATGCATGCATGCATGCATGCATGCACGAACGCACACACGCACGTATATAGAAAATAATATAAGGAAGAGGGTTGGGAGTGTGATCATATAGCATTAAAATTATGGGTACTCAACAAGCTGGTTATCAGTGCCCTTGAAAAATAAGAATTAAATGCTTAGAGAAATTAAAGTTTTCCTCATAAACAAACTCCTTGAAACAATGGCCCACGGACTCACTTGAAAGACTATCTGGCAATAACAGAGACAATGATTGCTTATCAGTACATTAATAACAGACAGTAAAAATCATGTAAAGGTTGTATGTATGCCTATATGCTCATTCGTGCCCTTTCCTCATGCTTAAATGAAACAATAATACATAATGAAATACTAAATAAAATGAGAATTAGCTGAAGGAATGCTAAAAGTTATCTGATCACATGGCTGGCTGACTGCTAATTAAAACAAGAAAAGAGCCAGCCACTGTGACCACAAGTAAATGTTGAGTAATGGGTAACAATTCTGTCCAATGGACATTAAGAGAGCTTAAATAAATACCCGAGTCTCACTTTAACAACATATATTATAAGAGAAATGGATAGACAGTCAAAATTCTAAGACTGATTCATAAAATCATGGTTGGCTTGATCACTGAATAAAAAAGGAAGAACCAGCCACTCTGAGATACATTAAAATAACCTATCCAATAATTAGTGAAGGAGTCCTGACAATACACAAAACATTAAAACCTTTTTCACACTTGTTTACTGTTATTTAAAACAATGAATACATTGTTATCAAGAAGAGTTATTGCCCTCCTGTCAGTATATAAAATACAGTCAACTAAGATGTGGCACACCAATAATGAGATACTCTAAATACTGCACTCTGATGGGTCCTCCCACCAGAGGAGGTGTCTGCATACCAGAAGACAATGGCCTTTTCTCAGTCATGTTAAAGCCATTTCTTTCCATCTCTGTGACTGGAATGATATTCTCCATCCCAAAACTGTAGGCTTTGCCTGATTTAATTTGTGATTTTGTACTTCCAGCCACACATTCTCCCACTGGCATGTACCGTAATGAGGTAACAAAACTCAAGAGGGACAGCCAAGATTAGTACATAACTTTCCTTGTGTGCATCCCTTGCTCCTGTGCCAGCTTACTCATATCCTCGATCCCCATATTACCCAATTTCCCTGCACCCAGTAGAACGATATTTTACTATCCTTAAAAGCATAGCATGTAAAGTGTGTTTTGAATGTAAAATGGTTCTTGTATGTTCTGTACCACTTTGGATGCTCTGTACATTTGCTGAATGGTCTGTAAGACCCTTAGGTAATCAGAGCAACAGAAAAAGTCATTCCACTGATTGCACCTCATCTGTCTCAGTGTCTTTGGGACTGCATAGCTCTCTGTGTCAAAGACTGTAAATTTCATTTGGAAGTCTAATCGCAAGGACACCATCGGGGGAAACTGCTGAGTAGCCTGCTTAGACCAACCAGTGTAAATAAATGTTGGTGCACCTTTAAAAATTAATGAAAGACTTATTTAAAAATAAAACCTGGTGCACAAGATTTCTTGTACATTGCTAACAGTCTTAGCTGTGCTACTAATCAATGATGATACTTGTTCTGACTTTGTTATAACATTCTGGTCCACCAGCTCTGCAAGCTGCTCCATTACTCTAATCCTAAACATGTGCGCACATGCGTGTCCATGTATTAGAGTAATGGAGCAGCTTGCAGAACTGGTGGACCAGAATGTTTTAACATAGTCATAACAGACAGTATAAATCATGCAAGGGTTGTATGTGTGCCTATATGCTCATTCGTGCCCTTTCCTTGTGTGCGCGCGCACACACACACACACACACACACACACACACACACACACACACACACACCACACACAGCTGGCTCCTTTATTTATTTTTTATTTATTTACACGTCAAGTTCCGCAGGACCAAATTGAGGAGCAAATCTCCAAGGTCATGGAACATGTCAGTACATGAAATTACAACATAAAAGTATTAACAGATAAAAATAAAATGTTTATGAACCTGAAAAAAGTCAGTCCATAAATTTAAGTAAACGCAATCAACAATACAAGAAGAATCAGCTTAATTTTTGAAGGAACTCCTTGACAGTTCTACTTTGGCTAAGACGCTGCTGATGGCTACTGCACAAGGAATAACAGTTAACACCCTTCCTCAAGAGACACCATTCTCCTGGGTATGTCAGCTCGAGCGGACTGCCAAATTTCAAACTAAAATACGTTCAAGGGATGGACTGCACTACAATTGAAAGAAAACCCTGTGAGCTCCATTCATAATAGTTTTTGCATAATGTAGTACATCCATTTAGTGTCATAGGCCTATTCAATACATGTCAAGTTACTGCAGAAACATGCCAAGTCAAGCGAACAGAGATCATAAGAAACTTGGCTCACTGGAAATTGCTAAAGACCAAAAGAGAATTTATTCCAACAAGAAATGCTTGGATTTAAAAGCAACACCGAAGCATCCAAGGATTAAAATATGTAATGAATCTAAGAGAGTACATACTGGTACAGTAAAAATTGAATGATCATGGTTGAGGCTACAAATTTGCAAATTGTGTAAAAGTAAAGACTTGTCAACCGCAGAAGATATGGAACTAGAATGTAGGCTGAAAAGTATATTGTCTAGTGACCATTTTGGTACTGTGAAGCAGAGAACTGATAAATGTATTGAGAGAAACATTTTACCAATTCGTACTAGGGATGGTAGGAAAACTGCAATTTTATGTAAGGAATTAATAGTAGTAAATGATGCCAACCCACAGACTAAACATTGTCATGAAAGAGTGGTAATCTTAAAAGACATCATTTTTACCAAGGGAGAGCAGTCACTTTTAGAAAAAGAATTCCAGTATAGTATTCAGTCACAACTTAGACCTGCAGTACTAAAGGAGATTATAGCAGAAACCAAAATAGCAACAGTGTGCCAAAATGAATAAATTTCAAATAACAAATGTCACTACAACTGCTATAAAGCATCTAAATAATAATTTTAAATCCTCCATTTCCTACAGGAACAAAAATAACATACTTCAATTTCTAATTAAAAAAGTAAGTGACAAAAAGACAACAATTACTAAGTTGATTAAAGAGAATTCTGCAATAGTTATGTGTGTTGAAGAATATATTAGGAAAACAGAAGCATTTTCTTTAACAGTAATAATATTGAAGTTAATAAAGACCCTACTAAAATCTTTCATGCAAATGTAAAATGAAAAATTGAAAAACACTATTTTTCTTCTCACAGGCAGGGGAAAAAAGAGTAGCTAAAATGATGAAATGATGCATACTATGTCTTAGGTAAGAATCAAGATACACATGAAAGATAAAATAATATGTCCCATTGTTAATTACATAACTTCACCCAATTATGAACTGAATGAGATATTTAAATAAAAATAAAAAAATAAATAAATACAAAAAAAAAAAAAAGAGCAGGAAGAAGCAGTTGTGTTCAATAATACAGCAAATATAAAAAATAGTTATGAGCTTGCAAATTACTCTAAAATAATTATTACTGTTTGAGACAACGTAATACAACACTCTTTCGATACAGCAAACTTATATACAAATGTACCTGTCAGAGAATGTATGCCCTGAGGAAAAGCTAATAGCATCTGAAAACCTTAAGACAGGAGAAATTATCAAGCTCACAGAACCCCTTGAGCTCTCTTTTGGCATACAGTTATTTTGAATTCAATGGTAAAATTTGCTTCCAAAAAGATGGTCTCACAATGGAAAAGTCTAGCAGAAAGTCTAGCCAATATCTTTGTTAATAGCTTGGGAAATAAATTCTTTTTGATGAATAGTGATATGACACAAAAAGCAGTTTATTACAAAATGTACATTGGCAATAATCTATTATTATTTCAAGGTAATGAAGCAGAATTACAACATTACACTGCTTTGCTTAACACTATAATTCAAAAATACTGTTTTCCCTAGATGTTGTATAGAATAACACAATTTTCTGGACTTATCTAAAACTGAAAAAAGATGGTAAACATACATTTGATATTTATCATAAACAAACTTTTACTGATACAATTATTAATAGAAACTCATGTCATTTCTTGTGATACAGGATGATGTACTTTTACTCAATGATTCATCATTTCCTATAGTTTCTATTAAAACAGGATGCAATTGACAAAGAACTAATGACCCTTAACAGTAGAACGGCAAAGTTTCTGACATTCCTAAAATGGTTGAAGGGGGTCATTTTATCTTAAACAAGCACTTTATATCAGTGTAATAATTGGTACCATCTTGTGAGTGATAACAGTAATCGTTTAACATGATAATGAATACAATAATTATTTATTTATATCAACAAAAGAATATCTTTCCAATTTTTCATAGCTCAAGCTGATAACTTTCCCTACTGTAGATTTTCATGTATTACCTACTTGTACAACTTTCTAGACACAACTGCTACATATGGCCCTTATTATACTCTCAGGTGTTCTACACATGGCTTTGTTGAACTTTTTACTCGAGTCATTGGAATCTGCTAGATGCACTTAGCACAGTGATTTCTGATGTACACACACATTTCTGAACTTGGCTTTGTGACACTTTATACAGTTATCATTGGTCTTGTTACCTTTGCAGATGTTGATTTGGCACTTCCACTTTCTAGATAATTTTGGCTGCATATACTTTTCTTTTATTTGTTGTGCTTCAGCTCTTTTGTTCCTCTTGAGGGTTTTCTCCCCAAATGAAGTATGGACTTCTTTCTTTCCATTGTCTTGTTCATTACTATTTTGTAGATGTTTCATGCATTTATTGCCACGATGTCCAAGATAATGCAGAAGACATGCATTGGCAATCTACTACATGCAGCTTTTGTAGTACATTTATGGGTCATTTGATCCACCAAGTCACCCCAATACTTTGTTGCATCGTAGAATGTTACAGTTTCAGGTTTCGCCTTTCCTTCATTGCTTATTGCTATTACGCCATGTAGTGTACTCAGAATAATGACATTTTTATTCTTCTTTCATTTGTATAGTGACATGTTGCACAGCCTGGGTTACAGTCTTGTGCAGGATGTTGGTGGAGTGTATTGTAGTGAATTTCACAGCAGACCTTGTTCATTGCACTAAATAATGAAGTTTTCTTTTCTCTGAGCTTCTCAGATCATGTTTCTTCCTTGATTTAGAAATGGCTCCACTAGATGCAGAACAATGTACTGAGTATTTGTTTCTCCCTATTTGTGTCCTGTTTTCTGAGGTATAGGAAAGAATCAAATTTATACTTTGTCGTTACATCAGCAGCAACCTAGAATTTGAGACCATATTTGTTCAGTTTGAATGACCCTACATGTTGTTCTGCTTGGTAACAGTTGCTCATCAATGGTTATATTTTCTCCAGGGTGATAAGAACGAATACTGTTTTCCAGGAACTTACCCAAATTTCAGGTACAAGAACAAATTTATCGGCTGGCAGGCTTTTGGTTGGGGTCAATTTCTTATCTAAATGGCTAAATAGAAGCAGCTCCTGATCTCTACCCCTTGGCATAACGTCCTCGAAAAAGTAGTCCCCCACAAACGAGAACACAGGTCTTATGATGACACCTATTGCACAGACTCAAGGCATATATAATAGTTATCATTTTTTTACAGTTCCTCGAGTCACAAAATACAGTTATTGTTTTTAGTACTTTCGGAACATTTGATTCTGTGTATTTCCTCAAGAGAATTGGCAGACATAAGACAGAAAGCACTGATGACAGTCGTCTACTCGTTGACAGGTTTAAGCAGCAGAATCTCTTCTCTCCTTCAGAATGTCCACAACCAATCTATGTCTAGAAGATGAAAAATGGGCAATATCCCACTCAGTTCCATTCCTAGTGATCATCATTGTACAGGCATTCAATAACTGAGCTGCTGTGATGGATGAGGTGAGGATCGACTCAGATCAGCATCTGAATCCTCCTCTAGTAATTTCATCTCATTCGCAAGGTCTCCTCTTCATCACACTTGCCTCTAGTACAAATTCCTCTCCTTCATCAGTGATGTCTACTTCAATTCTATGTCAGACTTCCCAGATGAAACATTTCTTCTTCAAAAAGTTAACACTGATGAGATATGTTAGCAAATGATTTTCATATACAAAGAATTTTACCTGAATGACATAATATAAACTGTGGCAGACTGGAATGTGTATGTGCCAAGA
Source organism: Schistocerca serialis cubense (assembly GCF_023864345.2). Taxonomy (NCBI): domain Eukaryota; kingdom Metazoa; phylum Arthropoda; class Insecta; order Orthoptera; family Acrididae; genus Schistocerca; species Schistocerca serialis. The sequence continues at coordinate 678,331,284 of NC_064638.1, forward strand.
GGCAACAAAGAGCAGAAAAAACTCTGCACGACTGCTGATTGTTGACTCTTCACTGTTGAATTATTTACAGTTGTTGTCAAATTGACATCTTCCACTGTTTTAGGTGTATATCGAATAAGATGTCCAAGAAAATATAAATGTTTTATAAATTCTGTACAGCATTATAATAAGATAAAAATTAGGAAAATTCATATGATTTCATAAATGAAATAAAAAAAGCTGGATAGGACATTAAAGAAAGAAGTATGGCAGGTGTCATTTTGATCTCTTCCACTGTTCTAGTGTTACACAAATTATCATTGGAACAATTATAAAGAAACAGTTATCACCAATATTTATAGCAAACTGGTAAAACAGAAGCAATCCCCTGATGTCAACAGCATAAACTTATTTGGTAAATGTAAATGACATGTGACTAGGGCCTCCCGTCAGGTAGACCGTTCGCCGAGTGCTAGCCTTTCGATGTGATGCCACTTCAGCGACTTGCGTGTCGATGGGGATGAAATGATGATGATTAGGACAAGACAACGCCCATCCCTGAGCAGAGAAAATCTCCGACCCAGCCAGGAATCAAACCTGGGCCCTTAGGATTGACATTCTGTCGTACTGACCACTCAGCCACTGGGGGCAGACAACTTATTTGTTATTGATTGTAAGACTTCCATTAAATATATTGCAGTATCATACAAAGGCCTTGTTTCTGACAAAATAGAGCATTGCTTTTATAAATCCAATATTAAATTAGGTTGCAGGACGGAGAGTGCAATACAATTACACTTGTGGCACAGTAAGGATCCAAAAAAGATAAGGTCAAAATTCTGGTCGGTATCAGTTTAAGTGCAATGACTGTCAGAATGTGTATGTTGGCCAGACAAGGTACGAATCACAATATGGAAGTTTTGCATTATGTATCCAAAGGAAGGAAAATGAACTTATTATGAGAATCGGAAATATCTAGTCACAACAAATGAATACGCCATGTTTTACTCAATTAATAGCTAGAGTTTAACCAGAACTATTTCATCAGCATTTTTGATGAGTTTTTATAATCAGAATCAGTCCACACTACAGTCACCTTAATTCATATTTGTTCACTTCTTAATCATAGAGCTTTATGTGTATCCTTACATTTGTTAAGTAATTTTTTTTTTTTTTTGGGGGTGGGGCACCTAACCCCCCCACCCCATGAACCATTGACCCAACCGTTGGTGGGGAGGCTTGTGTGCTGCAGTGATACAGATAGTTGTACCATAGGTAATTGGAAATTTGTGGTAAGGACTATGGGACCAAACTGCTGAGGTCATCAGTCCCTAGGCTTACACACCACTTGATCTAACCTAAACAAACTTACACTAAAGACAACACACACACCCATGCCCAAGGGAGGACTCAACCTCCGACAGGAGGAGCCATGCAAACTGTGACAAGGCGTCTCAGATCACATGGCTACCCCATACGGTGCACAGTAGGTGCAACCATAATGGAGGGGACCCTGTTCAGAGGCCAGACAAACATATGGTTCCCGAAGAGGGGCAGCAACCTTTTCAGCAGTTGCAGGGGCAACAGTCTGGATGATTGACTGATGTGGCCTCGTAACATTAACCAAAACGGCCTTGCTCTGCTGGTACTGCAAACAGTTGAAAGCAAGGGGGAAACTACAGCCGTAATTTTTCCCCAGGGCACACAGCTTTACTGTATGGTTAAATGATGATGGCATCCTCTTGGGTAAAATATTCCGAAGGTAAAATAGTTGCCCATTCAGATCCCCGGGTGGGGACTACTCAAAAGGATGTCATTATCACGAGAAAGAAAACTGGCATTCTATGGACCAGAGCATGGAATGTCAGATTCCTTAATCAGACAGGTAGGTTCGAAAATTTAAAAAGGGAAATGGCTAGGTTAAAGTTAGGTATAGTGGGAATTAGTGAGGTTCTGTGGCAGGAGGAACAGGACTTCTGGTCAGGTGAATACATGGTTATAAATACAAAATCAAATAGGGGTAATGCAGGAGTATGTTTAACAATGAATTAAAAAATAGGAGTGCGGATAAGCTACTGTGAACAGCATAGTGAACGCATTAAGGAAAAGTAGTAGATGAATACATACTGGGGGTACGGAATGAAAGAGGAAGCCACTTAGTAGAATTTTGCACAGGGCATAACTTAATATTAGCTAACACTTGGTTTAAGAATCATGAAAGAAGGCTGTATACATGGAAGAGGCCTGGAGACACTGGAAGATTTCCGACAGATTATATAATGGTAAGACATAGATTTAGGAACAAGGTTTTAAACCAGATATGGACTCTTACCACAAGCTATTGGTTATGAACTGTAGATTAAAACTGAAGAAACTGCGAAAAGGCAGGACTTTACGGAGATGGGACCTGGATAAACTGAAAGAACCAGAGGTTGTAGATAGTTTCAGAGAGAGCATTAGGGAACGACTGACAAATACAGGGGAGAGAAATACAGTACAAGAAGAATGGGTAGCTTTGAGAGATGAAATAGTGAAGGCAGCAGAGGATCAAATGAGTAAAAAGATGAGGCTAGTAGAAATTCTTGGGTAACAGAAGAGATATTGAATTTAATTGATGAAAGGAGAAAATATAAAAAATGCAGTAAACAAACAGGTGAAAAGGAATACAAATGTCTCAAAAATGAGATTGACAGGAAGTGCAAAACGGCTAAGCAGGGATGGCTAGAGGACAAATGTAAGGATGTAGAGGCTTGTCTCACTAGGGGTAAGATAGATACTACCTAAAGGAAAATTAAAGAGACTTTTGCAGAAAAGAGAACCACCTGTATGAATATCAAGAGTTCATATGGAAAACCTGTCCTAAGCAAAGAAGGGAAAGCAGAAAGGTGGAAGGAGTATATAGAGGGTCTCTACAAGGGTGATGTACTTGAGGGCAATACTATGGAACTGGAAGAGGACGTAGATGAAGATGAAATGAGAGATATGATACTGCGTGAAGAATTTGAAGAGTACTGAAAGACCTAAGTCAAGAAAAGGCCCCAGGAGCAAACAACATTCCCTTGTAACCACTGATAGCCTTGGGAAAGCCAGCCATGACAAAACTCTACCATCTGGTGATCAAGATGTATGAGACAGGCGAAATACCCTCAGACTTCAAGAAGAATACAATAATTCCAATCCCAAAGAAAGCAGGTGTCAACAGGTGTGAAAATTATCGAACTATAAGTTTAATATGTCACAGCTGGAAAATACTAACATGAATTATTTACAGACGAATGGAAAACTGGTAGAAGCTGACCTCAGGGAAGATCAGTTTGGATTCCGTAGTAATGTTGGAACACGCGAGGCAATACTGACCCTACAACGTATCTTAGAAGATAGATTAAGGAAAGTCAAACCTACATTTCTAGCATTTGTAGACTTAGGAAAAGCTTTTGAGAATGTTGACTGGAATACTCTCTTTCAAATTATGAAGGTGGCATGGGTAAAATACAGGGAGTGAAAGGCTATTTACAATTTTTACGGAAACCAGATGGCAGTTACAAGAGTCTATGGGCATGAAAGTGAAGCAGTGGTTGAGAAGGGAGTAAGACAGGGTTGTAACCTATCTCCGATATTATTCAATCTGTATAATGAGCAAGCAGTAAAGGAAACAAAAGAAGAATTTGGAGTACGAATTAAAATCTATGGGGAAGAACTTTGGGGTTTGCCGATGACTTTGTAATTCTGTCCGAGACAGTAAAGGAAGAGCAGTTGAATGGAATGGACAGTGTCTTGAAAGGAGGATATAAGATGAACATCAACAAAAGCAAAATGAGAATAATGGAATGTTGTCAAATCAGGTGATGCTGAGGGAATTAGATTCGGAAACAAGTCACTTAAAGAAGTAGATGAGTTTTGCTATTTGGGAGCAAAATAAATGATGATGATCGAAGTAGGGAAGATATAAAATGTAGGCTTGCAATGGCAAGGAAAGTATTTCTGAAGAAGAGAAATCAATATAGAATTAAGTGTCAGGAAGTCTTTTCTGAAAGTAGCCATGTATGGAAGTGAAACATGGATAATAAATAGTTCATATAGGAAGAGAATAGAAGCTTTTGAAAGTGGTGCCACAGAAAAATGCTAGAGACTAGATGGGTAGATCATGTAACTAATGAGGAGGTACTGAATAGAATTAGGGAGGAGAAGACTTTGTGGCACAACTTGACTAAAATAAGGGATCGGTTGGTAGGACACATTCTGAGGCATCAAGGGATCACCAATTTAGTATAAGAGGGAAGCATGGAGGGTAAAAATTGTAGAGGGAGACCAAGAGATGAATACATTAAACATATTCAGAATATGGTAATGTAGGTTGCAGTAGTTACTCAGAGGTGAAGAGGCTTGCAGCATGGAGAACTGCATCAAACCAGTCTCTGGACTGAAGACCACCACCACCACCACCACCACCACCACCGCCGCCACAACAACAACAACCCACAACTCAGTCTGTATGTCACACAGGCATTAGGCTACGCCACATTCAATTGGTGTAAGATACCTTCTGGCAATTAGCCATGTATCATGTCTGATGAAAATTGGCAATGTTGATTATTGCTAAAAGTTTCATATTCTCTTTCATAATGAAGAAAATTCTTGCCTCTGTCTACATTCTACACTGATATTAGTCAACTTAACATATAACTGAAGTGTAATATCTTCTACTATATAGCCAATTCTTGTATTTTTATGTAATTATCATAGATTGCCAGCATCTGTAACACTGGTTGTATAGTATTGTGCAATATTATCAACCTTAATGGTTATACTTAGAACTCTTTCTATATTTCTTATAGACTATGGGACACTTTACATATGATCTACTGATGATTTCTCTGATATAGGAGAAGGACAGATTGCTACTCACAATAAAGATGACGTGTTAAGTTACAGAAAGGCACAACGAAAAGATTGTTCCGATTTAGCTTTCAGCCAAGGCCTTCTTCAGAAAAGAAAATACACAAACTTTCATTCAGACAAGCAAGTACTCCTCACATACATGACTGCCAGCTCTGGCAGCTTGGACCAGAATGGCGTTCCAGTCTGAGCTGCCAGAGTACCAGAGATGGCAGTCATGTACGTAAGAGGTGTCCTTGTTGTGTGTGTGTGTGTGTGTGTGTGTGTGTGTGTGTGTGTGTGTTTTAGAAGAAGGCTTTGTCCAAAAGTTAAATCGTAAAAATCTTTTCATTGTGTTGGTTTGCAATTCAATGTCTCTTTACTGTGAGTAGCAATCTATCCTTTTCCCTATATTGTCGATATTCCAATCTGCAGTTTCCATGGTTTCATTTCTCTAATAGTTAGCCACAGAAAAATTTGCCTTTTCTACATTACAATTAATAATCATGACCATCTGCACTGCTACGCTGTTACCATTATATCAATTATTCCCATAGAACTGAATGAACAGCAGTGCGTAGCTTAGTTATTTGATCTACGCTATTTTAATATGAAGTTATCTAATAGAAGTTTATGCTATGTGTATCTCTGTAAAGCCTTGCATACTGCAGATACATATACCTCAGTCTACTTCCATATAAACATTGGGCAACATTACATGTATCAGCAAAGTACAACAAATTGTCAGCTACTACAACATTTACTGATGATCTGCACAGTATTTTCATTAGTCTTAAAATTTTTCACTAATTCATTCATTAATAAACCATGACACACCATGAAGGATTTACCAAAATTGGATGGAAATCAGTAGATGTGATTTACATGTACAGATAAACAAATACATTTTCAGAAAAATTGGATGATTTATACAAGAGAAAGAGTGTCACAAACTGAACACGTCGATAATGTTTTAGTACACCTCTGACTCTAATGCAAACAATTATTTGATTTGACAATGACTGACAGAGTTGTTGGATGTCCTCCTGAAGGATATTGTGCCAAATTCTGTCCAACTGACACGCCAGATTGTCAAAATCCTGAGCTGGTTGGAGAGCCCTGCCCATTGCCAAGAGATCTCCGACCTTGCTACCCAAGGTACAGCTTGTCAAGCCCAAAAACATCTAGTAGAAACTCTTGCTGTGTGAGAATGACCATTATCTTGCTAAAATGTAAACCCAGGATGGCTTGCCACGAAGGGCTACACAACAGGGCATAGAACATCACTGACATACTGCTGTTCTGCAAGGGCACTGTGGATGACAGCCAGAGGGGTCCTGCTATGGAAAGAGATGCATCCCAGACTGCCACCCTGGTTGCTGGGCCATATTGCAGGCAACAGTCAGGTTGGTATCCCATCACCGTCCACAGAATCTGTGGTTATCAGTGCTCAGTTCAAAGCAGTACTCATCACTGAAGACAATTCTACTTCAGTCTCTGCGAGCCCATGCTGGAGACGTGTCTGGAGATACCGTGGACAGGGGATGGATGCCAAACTAACTGTCACTGCCTTACAACCCAACATCCAGGAGTGGCGATCTGGGGTGCCATTTCCTTTTATAGCAGGACACACTTGGTTGTTGCCTGTAGCACCCTTACAACACAGCAGCATGTCGAGAATATTATAGCCCTATTTTGTGCCCTTCATGGCAAACTATCCTGGGCTTACATTTCAGCAAGATAATGTCTGCATGCACACAGCAAAAGTGCCTACTGCCTATCTTCATGTTTGCCAAACCCTGTCTCATCCAACAATGTAGCCGGATCTCTCCCCAATTGAGAATGTTTGGAGCATTATTGGCAGGCCCTCCAAGTCTCAGGATTTTGATGATCTAACATGCTGATTGGATAGAATTTGGCATGATATCCCTCACGAGGACATCCAAAAACTTATCAATCAATGCCAAGCTGAACAACTACTTGCATAAGAGCCAGATGTGAACCAGTGTGCTATTGATTTCCTCAATTTGTGAAGTTCTTTCTCTTGAAAAAATCATCCAATGTTTATTGAAATCATAATCATTTGTTTGTTTGTTTACATCACATCTACTGAGTTCCATCCCATTCAGATAATTCTTTTGTGGTGCATTTTTTTTTCTAAAAAAAAAAAAAAAAAAAAAAAAAAAAAAAAAAAAAAAAAAAAAAAAAAAGATAGAGAGTATACAATTTTGTCTACAATTTAGATAATTGATCTACTTCTGACAAACATATTGCCTAATATATGTTGTTTCCTGTAATATGCATGCACAAGTATGTCACTTTTTACATACATGATTGTTATTTGTGCCTAATACTGAATCACTTATACACTCCCTTTCACCTAAATAATATATATTTCACATACAAATCAGGATACTTGATTGTCTCATTTTACGTTACAACAGATGCACTGTTGCACTGTTACTGTTACACTCACTATTCCCACAGAGATCAAGTTACTTCTTACAAGGAATGCAAGTGCGACATTGCACAATCATATAATACTTCGGGCATTTGAGTTTTTTGTTTTAACTCGAGCGTGGATGATTTGCAAACCTTAAATTTGTAATAACAAACCAAAATTTCACGCCATAATCCTGTAAGTTGGTAAGCATACTACAAACAGCATGCATAATGGCCTGTATGTGGCAGCATAGTGCAGATACGCACATACCGTCGCAGTATCAGTATAAAGACAGCCGCACCACTTGCGATTTGCACCAGAGAATAACAGTGTTCTGTTATTCGGTTTTTGCGTAGAGAAGGCGTGAAACCTAATGAAATTCATCAACGAATGAAGGTTCAGTACAGTGATGCATATTTGTCACACCAGCGAGTCTACAAATGGAGTAGGAAGTTCACAAAAGGTGTGACTTCAGTGGAAGATGCTACTCGTCCAGGTCAGGCACAACGAGATGTGACTCCACAGAACAGTGCAACAGCTGAAGCCATAGTGAAGGAAAACTGCCGAATGACAGTGAATGACATTGCAGCACGTTTACAGTTTAGTCATGGGTCAGCACACCACATTGTGCATGATGTGTTCCAGTTTCACAAAGTGTCTGCAAGATGGGTGCCACGGCAACTGACTCCTGAAATGAGAGAATGATGTGCTGATGCTTGTGAAGAACTTCTTCGGCACTTTGAACGAGAAGGTGATGGCTTCCTTGAAAGAATTGTTACTGGGGAAGAAACCTGGGTTCACTTCCACCAACCGGAAACAAAGAGAGCGAGCAAGGAATGGCGCCATTCCTCATCACCAAAACCAAAGAAGTTTCTAACAGAACCATCAGCAGGGAAGGTTATGCTGACTCTCTTTTGGGATGAAAAAGGCGTCATTTTGGAGCATTACGTGCCTAGAGGGACCATTGACACCAGTGCATCATACACAGATCTCCTAAAAAATCACCTGCGGCCTGCAATCAAATCAAAGCGACGTGGATGGTTGTCAGCAGGTGTCCTTTTGCAACATGACAATGCGACAATGCATGGCCCCACACACAACAGTTGCAACAATCACAGACCTGCATTTTGAGTGTCTTCCTCATCCACCATACTCACCAGACCTTGCCCCAAGTGATTTTCATATGTTTGGACCCCTCAAAGACGCAGTGGGAGGAAAGAAGTTCCGTTCTCATGAAGAGGTGTGGAACGAGGTGCATGAATGGTTGCGCGGAATACCAAAAGAATTTTTTTCTAAAGGTATATATGCACTTTGTAAGCGCTGGTGGACTTGGATTGAGCATTGGGGAGATTATGTTGAAAAGTGATACAGCTTTGTACCACTTCTGCACAATAAATAATATTTTTTTAAAAAATTTAAGGTTTTCATTTGACTCACCCTCATATGATTATCTTTATACAGCCTAGCATTTCTACGTACACATAGAGCTCAGGCCACATGCCATATAAACATCTGGGTAAATTACATATACCAGCAGTTTGCAACAAAATTGCCACCTAATATGACATTGATGTTTTCTGCTATATTGTTCGTAGTCTCAACCTTATTACACTTATTCAATTTGCTTGTCTACAGTTAATGAACATATTGGGCTACTTCCTATAGACATGTGGGTTAATGTACAGTGTTTTCCATCACATGCAAATATAAGGATGTTACTGCCTATGTATGCGACTGTGTTCGTATTTTCCATAATTTTTCACTAGGTTCTGGTGTATATGTCTTTCCTATATTGACTGCCAGTCAATGTATCATCCAATCAAATTGTACAAAAGCCACATGAGGCTTGTCATTATGAGCATGTACATTGTTTTGAAACGGTACTGTCCTTTACATATTCTTTATATATAACAAAAAAAATGGGAAAGTGGAGTCATACCAGCAGATTGGAAAACTGCTTCTATTCACCTTCCACATAAAAAGGGTGAAAAGACCAATCCAAACAACTATCAAGGCATTTCACTCCTACCAGTCACTTACAAAGTGCTCTCACATGCTCTTCTCACGAGATTAGAACAACAGACAGAACATATGATTGATGAACATCAGGCAAGCTTCTGCCCACATCAATCCTGCACAGAACAGGTCTGGAACCTGAAGAAGATACTGCAACACTGGCAGTCGAACTGCACAATAGTCAGCTCCGTAGATTTCAAGAAAGCATACGACTCAGTTCATCGTGCCAGTCTGTTCAATACACTTTGTGAATATGGTGTAGATAACAAAACTACTTTATTAATTGAGCAGACTTTAACAGACACAACCTCAAAAGTAAAATTCATGGAAGAAGTTCCTGAACCTTTTCAAATTAGGACAGGAGTGGTGAGACAGGGTGATGGGTTGTCCCCACTCCTCTTTAACCTGGTACTGGACAAGATTATCAAGACACGGGAGAAAGAAAGAACTGGGATAAATATGGGAACAAAGGACAAACGAATCAACATTACATTAAATTAGATTAGTACTTTTTCCACAGATCATGAATACGACACTTCGTAATGATGCGGAACGTCTCAGGTTAATAAAAAGCATCTATACAAGATGTTACATTACACAAAATATTACATGACACTTAATTTTTTTTTTTTTTTTTTTTTTGGGCGGGGGGGGGGGGGGGGGGGGGGGATTACCCACTACTATATCCAAAAATTCATCTAATGAGTAGAAGGAGTTGCCATTCAGATATTCTTTTAATTTCCTTTTAAATGTTATATTGCTATCTGTCAGACTTTTGATGCTATTGGGTAAGTGGCCAAAGACTTTTGTGGCAGCACAATTTACCCCCTCCTGAGCCAGAGTTAGATTTAACCTTGAGTAGTGAATATCATCCTTTCTCCTAATGTTGTAGCCAAGTACACTGCTATTACTTTTGAATCCATTCAGATTGTTAATAACAAATTTCATAAGTGAATATATATATTGTGAGGCTACAGTGAAGATCCCTAGCTCTTTAAATAAGTGTCTGCAGGATGATCTTGGATGAGCTCCAGAAATTATTCTGATTAAACGCTTTTGTGCAATGAACACTCTTTTATTCAATGATGAGTTACCCCAGAATATGAAGCCATACGAAAGCAGAGAAGGAAAATAGGCGTGGTAAGCTAATTTACTGGGATGTATATCGCCAAAATTTGCAATGACCCTAATAGCATAAGTAACTGAACTCAAACGTTTCAGCAGATCTTCAGTGTGTTTTTTCCAGTTCAACCTCTCACCAATGCATACACCTAGAAATTTGGAATATTCTATGTTAGCTACCGATTTCTGATCGAAGTCTATATTTATTAATGGTGTCATTCCATTTACTGTGTGGAACTGTACATACTGTGTTTTGTCAAAGTTTAATGAGAGCCCATTTGCAGAGACCCACTTAAAGATTTTCTGAAAAACATCATTTACAATTTCATCAGTTAATTCTTGTCTGCTGGGTGTGATAGCTATACTTGTATCATCGGCAAAAAGTACCAGCTTTGCATCTTCGTGAATATAGAATGGCTATTCATTAATATATATTAAGAAGAGTACCCAAGACTGAACCTTCCGGCACCCCATTCTTGATTGTTCCCCAGTTTGAGAAATCACCAGTTTTTTGCATATTATGTGAACTGCTTATTTCAACTTTCTGCACTCTTCCAGTTAGGTATGATTTAAACCATTTGAGCACTGACCCATTCATACCACAGTACTTATCTAGAAGTATTCCATGATTTACACAATCAAAAGCCTTTGAGAGATCACAAAAAATCCCAACGGGTGACTTCCGGTTACTCAGAGCATTTAATATCTCATTAGTGAAAGTATATACAGGGTGTTACAAAAAGGTGCGGCCAAACTTTCAGGAAACATTCCTCACACACAAAGAAAGGAAATATGTTATGTGGACATGCGTCCGGAAACGCTTACTTTCCATGTTAGAGCTCATTTTATTACTTCTCTTCAAATCACATTAATCATGGAATGGAAACACACAGCAACAGAACGTACCAGTGTGACTTCAAACACTTTCTTACAGGAAATGTTCAAAATGTCCTCCGTTAGCGAGGATACATGCATCCACCCTCCGTCGCATGGAATCCCTGATGTGCTGATGCAGCCCTGGAGAATGGCATATTGTATCACAGCCGTCCACAATACAAGCACGAAGAGTCTCTACATTTGATACCGGGATTGCATAGACAAGAGCTTTCAAATGCCCCCATAAATGAAAGTCAAGAGGGTTGAGGTCAGGAGAGCGTGGAGGCCATGGAATTGGTCCGCCTCTACCAATCCATTGGTCACCGAATCTGTTGTTGAGAAGCGTACGAACACTTCGACTGAAATGTGCAGGAGCTCCATCGTGCATGAACCACATGTTGTGTCGTACTTGTAAAGGCACATGTTCTAGCAGCACTTGTAGAGTATCCTGTATGAAATCCTGATAACGTGCTCCATTGAGCGTAGGTGGAAGAAACTAAAATGAGCTCTAACATGGAAATTAAGTGTTTCCGGACACTTGTCCACATAACATCTTTTCTTTATTTGTGTGTGAGGAACGTTTCCTGAAAGTTTGGCCATGCCTTTTTGTAACACCCTGTATAGCATTTTCCATTGAAAAACCTTTCTGGAAACCAAACTGTCATTTTGTTAAAACTTTATTTTTACATAGGTGTGAAGATACTGTACAATACATTACTCTTTCAAGAATTTTGGATAAGGCAGTCAGAAGAGAGATTGGGCGGTAGTTGTTGACATCAGACGTATCCCCTTTTTTATGCAGTGGTTTAACAATGGGATACAACAGTCTATAGGGGAAAATACCCTGCTTCAGAGAGCTGCTTCTAATGAACATTTAGATCCTATTTTCTCTACAACATTTAAAAAATGATTATTCAAAACGTTTTCGACTTCCGGCTTGTTGTTTGTCAAGTTTCCATTCACTTTGAAGATAATGCCGTCATTCTGTACTCTTGGTTGCCCTGTCTCCCTTGTAATAATATTCCAAATTGTTTTGATTTAGTTATCAGAGGTATTAATCTCAGACATGATGCACATGCTTCTGGACTTTTTAATAAACTTTCTAATGTAGCACAGTAGTTTTTATAATACTTGGCTGTTTCTGGGTCATTACTCTTTCTTGTTGTTAGATACAGTTCCTGTTATGGTTACAAGATATTTTTATTCCTTTAGTAAGCCAAGGTTTTTTTGCATGGTTTCTTATAATTAGATTTAACTACTTTCTTGGGGAAACAGTTTTCAAATTCTCTTACAAGTGTATCATGAAATAAGTTATATTTTAAGTTAGCATCAGGTTCCTTGTACACCTCATCCCAGTCTAATTGCTGAAGATTTTCCCTGAAATTTTTAATTGTTGAGTCATTAATTGAATGCACAACTTTGGAGGGTAGTTTTGAATTATTGAACGGAGCTATGTCATATACTGTAACTAGCTGACCACCATGATCAGAAAGGCCATTCTCCACAGGACAAGAATTTATGTTTTTAAACTTATCTTGGTCTATAAAAGTGTTATCTATCAATTTGCTGCTGTCCTTTACTACCCGAGTACGAAAATTAATGCCAGATGTCAAATTCAAAGAACCGAGCAAGACTTCCAGGTCATTCTTCCTGTTACACTCTTTCAGTGAATCAACACTGAAGTCTCCACAAATAATAATTTGTTTTCCCCATCTGACAGATAGCACAACAAGGCATCCCAGTTTTCCAGGAATAAATGAAAGTTTCCTGAAGGGGAACTATATAAAATGTCTTTCTTTTGTTGATGACCTATCAATAATTATGCAGACTCCCAAGGAAGCCAAACGTGCCATCAAGAAACTTCATAAGGTTGCCATAAAAACCAGACTCCAAATTTTTTATGAGAAAGCACAATTCATGGACTCCAAACATTCAAGTCTGAAACCACATGCAACAAAATATGGTGACATCAAACAAGTTAAGTACTTCAGGTACTTGGGTGAAATGATCAGCAACACTGGCAATGAAAAAGCAGCTCACAAAACACGAGCAGAAAAATTACGTAAAGCTTAAACAATGATCTGGAACACATACAATATGAAATCGCTATCCACCCAAGCCAAACTTCACCACTATCATATACTCACTCTTCCAGAAAAGATCTACGCAACTGAATCATCATTAACCATCAACGAAATTGAGGAAATGGAAAGGCAAATACTCAGGAAAATATCTGGACTCAAGATTCAAGATGGTATCTGGATGCGTAAAAGCTCTGAAGAACTGTACTGAAGGACTGAACGTTTCACGTCAGTTGCATGGAAAAGGTAATTGAAATTCTCCGGACATTTAGCCAGAATGGACACCTCTAGAATGACCAAGAAAATATTCCTTATCATTGAAGGAACTCGCTAAACCAGGGCACCCTGGCTAACAGAAACCCAAAATGACCTCACGGAACACAGTATTGACCCACTAGAAGCCACAAGGACTGCATACAGACAGAAAATCAACTTTCGTAAGTTCACAACCAAAAACCTGACGGAAAAGAATCTGAAACTGAAAAACGCATGGACACGAGAAAGAGGACAGGTCCATAGTGAAAGGATGAGGAAGTTTTGGGAAGAAAAGAAGAACGAGAAAGCTAAGAAGACCAGTACTAATTAATGGTTCCGTGCTTAGAGGGTGAAACGAATAAATAAATAATAATTATTATTATTTTCATCCCACTGTCAATTGTGATCCTATGTTATCAACATATAATAGCTAGCTGAAGGTTGTGTAGGCCTGCTGTTTGCTTAAATGATATATTATTTATTAGATATGAATAAATTGCATAAAGTTTACAAGAGTTGTTATCTACAAAACATTTATCACTGGACACTGTTGCTAAGGATGCTAATTTACACATTACAAGCCTCCAAACTGCTTGTGGCATCTTCTTACTAAAGGACAAATTACTATGGCATTCATGTCAATTTTATGCTTTCATATTTTTCTATACTTTATACTTTGGTTACTTGTACTCTGTTGCCTAATATAATAGATAATACAAACATTATTACTGGTACTTTCAAATATATTTAAATATATGCTACTGTGTGGCAAACAGGAAACTGATTTTTAAACGTACAAAGACTTCATATGTCTCTTGTTATCAAAATAGATACAGGCATTTTCCTCATTGTTCACTGATGCTATGCGTCATGGGTAATTCATTTTATAACCTGTGTTGATCATGCTTCAAATGTGGAGTCTATGAAATACAATATGAGCACACCAGATACAATATCCTTATATAATGAGTGAAAATTAGGTATAGTTTTCTGATGCTATGTCTCTAAAGTAACATAATGTGTTAATTGTGATGTCACCTTGCACGTGTGGAGATTATGTGATACAACGTTATTACACAGTGGATGCGATGAGCTCTTAGTCTTGTGTAAGAATTATGTAGTCTCAATTTATCTTTTAATATTATGATGCACTGCATCATAATACTTGTCCTTGATTTAAATATATTTTTAGGTGATTTTACATTAATGTTACTCGTGTACTTATTAGCGCACCACTATCATGTAAGGGCACTGCAGAGCACGTGTTCCTTTCCCACTGATCCTTCTCATTGACTTCCATACCTTTGCTGATTGCAAACATTCTGGTCAAGACTGCTTTTTGGTATCTCTGACAATGTGCTGAGCTTTTGTGGAGAAATGCAAAAGCTTGCAAGGTTGGCAGCAGATGGGCTATATTAAAACTAAATGACAGTATATTAAAACTAAATGACATTCCTTGCTCTACCATAGGACTGGTCATATGTCCGATTTAACAAATGATTTTGGGGCAAAGACATCAGCAGCCCTGTGAATGACAACAGTTACAAGTTCTATCATGTCCTGGATGCCGGAATGATGTTGGAATCCAACCAGGTTGCTGTAAAGTGTCCAGGTGTCTTTGTTTAACTTTATTTAGGTGGCTTGGTTGCCATTTCTGATGTATCTGCAGCTGGATCCAAACAGAAAACACTCACTAGAGTGCAAATAATTTACCTCTTCTCAACGGACAGTACAGACTAGTGCAAAGTGACTAATTAATGGCTGTGGATGATCCATTTGCATGTTAAAATGTCATTTTTCCTGTAATGAGGAGGCAGAAGTAATTCAACAAGAGAAACCATTCACCTACTCTATCCCTGGAACAAGAGTGTATGTAGGTTTCCACTGGATGTGATGTGCAATGAAATCTCCAGGCAGGTAAAAAGTCTGAGGGAATTTGAGTACACGGTCCTCAAGGGCCTCATTATCTACATATTTGTGAGGTGGGAGATACAGAGCGCACACAGTTATTCTAAACGGCGATTTAACCTGAAAAGCTACGGCCTGAAGATGACTGGTAAGGTTAACAGATACAGAATGGCAAGTACTGTGGACAAATATTGCTGCTCCACTTTTGGCTCTATAACCATGTTTATTATCATTTGTGTGGATAGTGTAGCCTATAAACTCAGGGTTGTGAGGTCTGAAAGAAGTCCCTTGTATACATAGGCACAAGGGCATGTCCTTTGTTAAAAGCTTTATTCTTCGCCACGAGCTAAACCATCCAAAATTTCATTGCAGTATACGAACCATTAATCAGAGGGGGAGGGGAAGTGTCTATTTCACCCCGTCATTCTTCTTTGGTAACAGTGAGAATGCGACAAGTTGGAGAACATGCTCTAATGGTTACGTTTCATGGTCAAAATATTTTTTTGAAAATTTTAGTACTGTTGTGCAGTAAGGCATCAAGGGGCCAAAAATGGACACTTTAGTTACTGTGGCATCGTGAACCAAGGCAGGGAGGAGCAAACAGCCCTGGCAACAAGCTAGAAGCATGTCATTGGTGGATAGTTAGGAAGGAGTTTCCAATACCACATTTCTAAAGTAAGTAAGGAGTACGTATTAAATTTGATGCTGACACAGAGGAGAAGTGTAGTGACTAATCTTAAGTTGTGAATAAGGGATTGAAATATTTTCTGAACAAAGTAAAGGTTAAACATATTAAAAACTAAACAAAGGGAGGATCCCTCGGTAGGGGAAGGCTTAGAGGAAGCGAAGTTATGATCATCACTAACAACAGAAATGCTGTGGAGACACAGGTAGACTGTTGACAGTGACAGCTGCATGTTACGAGATAACGTATCTGTGGCAGCCACCGTTACTCTCATTAGCCTTTTTCTCAGCAAGTAGACTCAATTAGTTTTGATTCTTAACGTATAAGTGGGGCTGGGCACGAGTACGTATACAATTCCATTTCAGAGTCATTTCGAAGAGTTAATAGTAGTTTCTTTCTATTTATGAAGATAGTAACTGTTCTCGAAAGAACAGGTACCATTGATGACCATGCAGCTTCTCTAGAATAAATTATAATTAACTGAAACCCTCAGCTGCAGACAGGTATTGTTGATATACCTCGATGGGGACAGTTGAAAATGTGTGCCCCGACCAGGCCTCGAACCTGGGATCTCCTGCTTACATGGCAGATGCTCTATCCATCTGAGCCACCAAGGACACAGATGAATAGTGTGACTGCAGGGACTTATCCCTTGCACGCTCCCCAGGAGACCCACATTTCCAACTGCCCACAATCTACATACGTAACGTACCTAATAGATATTTGCCCATCAACTCTTTACTCGCACCCACTAAGGTGATGATTCCCATAAGAGTTCGGGCAACCTGTGCGCATTTGCACAGACATAGGTCAGTGGCCGGGTGGCCTTTAACTATATATGAAGATAGTAACTGTTCTCGAAATAACAGGTATCATTGATGACCAAGCAGCTTCTCTAGAATAAATGGTAATTAACTGAAACTCTCAGCTGCCGACAGTCGCGCTATTCATCTGTGTCCTCGGTGGCTGAGATGGATAGAGTGTCTGCTATGTAAGCAGGAGATCTCAGGTTAGAGTCCCGGTCGAGGCACACATTTTCAACTGTCTGCATCGAGGTATATCAACAATACCTGTTGGCAGTGGAGGGTTTCAATTAATTATCATTCTTTCTATTTGATAATATTGCACCAGATTTCATTGGATTTTGACTGTTTTTGAGCTTTTGTTGTGATGCAGACTGTTTGCATAAGATTGAGCAGCTATGTGCACCTAGCTTTCTGGTTAAATGTTGTCTTTGTAGCTTGGTAGTTGCCTTTGTAGCTTGGTATCGACCTCTGCTGGAACTGCTTAAGCATTACCTGAAGTTTTAGTACATGAGCTTCAGCCAATATTTATTGCCTGTGGTTGCATAGTAGCAATGACTGACTACAGCTTCTCTAACAAGGAACATCATCAACTTTACCTCCTATTTTAAGAGAAAAAAGTGTACTTGTAGTACATGAACTACAGCAATTGATCCAACATGAAAATTTGGGCCATAATTCGAATAAAACATAGTTAAGATCTACTGAATGTACAGTGTTCAAACTTTTGTGCACACCGGTCGTCACTCGCTCCACTCAATTGCACCTGCCTAATACCTAAGCACCAAGTCCTGTATCAGTAGTGTGACTAAGAGACTCATCTTCGTAATATCGATGAACATGCAAGCAGCAGAACTTTGTTCATTAGGTCCAAGAGTGCAGTTTTTAAAGTGTAGGTGCCAGAGATCTCTTTGCTTTGCACACTTTTACACTGATTCACAAATGTGGTGTAAATCAATGAAATAAATGAGTATGTCATTGAAGAAGTAGCATAGAACAATGATTAATTGACATCACTGTTGTGCATTATTGTCTTTGGATTTTAAAAGTGACAGTGTTACAGTTAAATACATTTCCAGGAGTTGGGTTGTATTTCAACTTATTTGACATGATTAAATTATAAATCGAAAATTATTAACCTCATTTCATCATAATAATTCTTCAGCTTAGCTTATTCATATATGCACACTGAAAATAATATTGACAATATGTGTGTGAGGCTGACATTTATGTACTCTTTTCACTTGAAACAATGTGTTCTCAAATAAGATTTCAAAACATATCGGGCAGATGTGACCCCTAACCCCTCCTCTTCCCTCGCCCTCAACCTCCTGTGAATAAGAGGCAGCTAGTTGTCTATCACTCCACTGTACATGTACTTCATACTTGGCCACTGGGTGGCTATAACTGGACAGAACAGATGACAACTAGTGTTCGCATAAGTTTAAAAGCTACACGTTCACAAGGCCATAACCACATACTATCAGAATAATGGTTTAATTCTTGGGCTGATACCTTGCTAGTGTCCTGTTTTCTGCCTAAAATATGAGGTCAAGTTGGTGATGCTTCCTTGTTAGTGTGGTGTAAAGAATGTCATGAGAACAGGAGGTATATGGAATTCTCTTAGTCACTTCAATTTTTTGAATTTTCTTTTTTCTGGAAACACTTGGCAATTTCTGCTCCAAGCAGTTTGGTTACTGGAACACTTTACACATAAGTCTGGTATTGAGCTACTCAGTGGGAGTCTTCTCACATTTGTCACTTGTTGCCTTGCCATTACATCCTACTTGATGTGACCATACGTGAAACTTAAAGCATTAGCGCTTTTCTACTGCTACAACATACTGGCCAAAATTCGTAGAGTTTAGAAATGTGGTCACATGGTGAGATTTAGCAGTTTCAACCAAAAGCATTCCATTATAAAGTTGTTTGATTGACTTTAGAATTCCAACAAGACTTTCAAATTTTTTGTTGATGTAGACAGGGGAAACCTTCTTGAAAGACTCTACACTTCTCTCTTTATCACAACAAAAAACATTCTGATACCAATGTGCCCAGCTATAAACATCAAGGTTCAATTTCCTTAATGCAATTCTAGGGAGAATATACAGTAGAGTCCTCTCAGCTGTGTAGGTATTGCTGATCTCTAATGGCTCTCCATACCATTTAGAGATTTGGTTTTGTGTTTGTGAGGTTCCATGGTATCCCCGCCAGCACCTAGGGATGTACACAGTCCATCCAGGCAAAACCCCGCTTGCCTGAGTCAAACCTACATAACTGAGGTTTGTCAGGTTCCCCAGACATTGGCCTATACCACTTTTTCCCCTACAGTGAAGAACACATAATAACAGCAATGACCTCTCTGATCATTCCCCTTTAAAACCAGTTACAAAAATGTTATGTTCAACATATCACATTCTTTGATAAATGGAATTGCACAGTAATCTGAAGCTTCTTTATTGCTTATGATGCCCAATCAATCCACACACAAAATTCCATAGCCCTGAAGTTTTACTATTATTGTTTTGATGCAGTCTCAGAGCCTCCAATAAAATACCCAAAATCTCATCACAATTTCAATTCATTGGTTGACAACACCACTCACTGCAGTTTGTTTGTGTGCTTCCCAAAGCCACACAAGCCAATGTGCGTGTACTCACTATGTGTAGGTTCACCGGCACCCTCAGTGTTACCTTTATTCATTTGCTACCATATCTTATGGACTAAAAGATGCACTTTTTCCTTCGAAATGTTGTCTTTAAAATTCAGGTTAATCTTATACATGAAATAAACATAAAAATGTCCAGTGTTGGATTTAAAATTCCTGACACTCTTAAAAATGGCCATATATTCGATGCCGTGGGAAAGGATTTCTGTCTGCCAACACTGGATTCAAATGACAGCAGCAATGCAGCAATAAACAAACAAGAGCTATGGGGGTTCACAGGGTTGCAAATACTGTCTCCCTTCCACCCTGTCATAACAAACGCAGAACATTGTCTGGGCTATGACACATTATTGTAGTCTACAGCGCCAGTGAATATGAACTGAGAGTAATTTTTGTTATCGGTAACAATACAACATTTTTGGTGATAGGCAGTTTTGTAATGGAAAAGGCCTATAAATTGAAATAATAGCATATGCAGCAGAACATGGAAACAGTGCAACTAAGTGGCATTTTGGACCTCAACCAACAGAGAAAAACCATTCCCGATTGGCGGGCTAGTAAAGAAATGAGAAAGACTAAATGTGCAAGTAGAGGTTGAATGCAGAACAGCCAAAAATATAGTGAAATGGATTCAAGGACACTGTCAAAATGCCACTGGAATTAATTAAAAAAAATAACTCAAATACATGCTTGTAAGCTAGCACTACAATGGAACTTAAAAGACTTTGAGGGTGGAGCTGGTTGGTGCTACAGGTTTATGAAGCGTCATGGACTTAGCATGCGAACCAAAACTAAAATATCTCAGAATATGCCACAAAAGTATGAAGAGAAAATATTATCTTCCCATCAGTTTATTACTCAACATCAAAAGAAAGCCAGCGTGGTACTAAGCCAAACAGTGAATATGGCAGAAACTCCTATGATATTTGATATGCAGAGTAACCGAAAAGTTGCCATGAAAGGTGCTAAAACTGTAGCTATAAAAACAAGTGGACATGAAAAAATGCTCTACACTGTTGTCCTTTCATGTTGTGCTGATGGTACTAAACTTAAACCTACGATCATTTTCAAATGCAAAACAATGCCGAAACTTTCTGAAATACCACTCAGGTGTTGTTCACATACATGACAAGGGTTGGAAAGACACGGCTAGTATGAAATTATGGATTAGCAGGGAGTGAGAGAGAAGGGAAGGTACTTTATCCAAGAAGAGTTCTCTTCTTATGCTAGATCAGTTTAGTAGTCATTTAAAAAATTCTGTAAAAGAGAAGTTGAGACAGGGAAATACAGAGCTTGCTGTTATTCTGGGAGGACTTAGTTCACAATTTAATCTCTTGATGTCTTGATAAATAAACCATTTAAAGTGCATATGAGAAAGGAATGGAACAAATAGATGACAAATTCAAGCTGAAAGGAGCTTTAAAACAACCTGCAATCAAACAAGTGTGTCAGTGGATAAAACAGTCATGGTCTGCACTTAGAGGAAACATTATTGTTAAATCTTTCAAGAAGTGCAGCATAAGTAACTCTCTCAATGGTAGTGAAGACCATATGAAGAGGACAATAGTGTCAATGAAGAGGAAGAAGAAGAAGGAGGAGAAGAAGAAGAAGAAGAAGAAGAAGAAGAAGAAGAAGGAGAGTTCACATGACAGTTATCATGGATTTTAAAGGTCACTCCGATTGTCTTAACTAAGAATTTTTTTTAGTCTGTCTTCGTAATCCAACAATAAAAATGGTAAACATATATACACTTTTTAAATTGCTTGAAAATTAAGGCACATCTTACACTTCGTAGCGTCTTAAAGTCCGTAAAGTGGGGTAACCAAAATTTCTGCTGAGCTTTAGTTACCCTCAGTGGCCTGCCTTAAATGCTGATACTATGTTTCTTGGATTCTCTCTCTCTCTCTCTCTCTCTCTCTCTCTCTCTCTCTCTCTCTCCCTCCCCCCTTTAGCTTTACAGAACATACTACATCATTAAGTACTTCCGCTTTATTGTTAAGAAAATAAATAAATAACTAGCCCATTACACAACCAATATTACGGCATACCAATAAAATTAAATATACACATATTGCTGCTCTGTAGTAACACATCAAACACACATGTACATTGAAAAAAGGATTATTCAATTTGCTAATGCAACAGTGCTAATATATTAATCAAAATGCTGCCCATTTCATTCACAGCTGGGTATTGGGTAACATCGAATTTAATTTTACTTTTTTCAATTTATAGCAGTGGTACAGATGCAATTCTGAATTAATTCTTTTCATGTCAGTGAAACATGAGCATTGGTTTGTACACCACAATGCTTAGCATAGTCCTACCAGAGGTGATATGTCCCTGTCTTCCTCACACCTTGCAACTGAGTTACTCAACAAGTTATAGGGGAACTACAGTTTAACATGGATTCTGAACTACAGCATAAATTAGCATATTTCACATTAACAAACCACTACCAGAGGCGTATCACTTGTCTTACAGGCAAGTACATTATGTTAT
Organism: Schistocerca serialis cubense; assembly: GCF_023864345.2. Classification (NCBI taxonomy): domain Eukaryota; kingdom Metazoa; phylum Arthropoda; class Insecta; order Orthoptera; family Acrididae; genus Schistocerca; species Schistocerca serialis. The sequence goes on from NC_064638.1 coordinate 678,353,497, forward strand.
TCAACTCTTCTGGTAGTGTTTGTTTCAAACGTCAAAGTTAAACTTTTTTCCACAGAATTTCATTGCTGGTACTAGTGTAATATATGTCACAATCATCGAAATAAAAATGAAGTATTTATTTCTTTTTCTTTTCTTTTTTTTCTTTTTTTTTTTTTTTTTTTCAAAGGAGCATCCATTAGAAGCTAAGAAGAACTGCCTGGATGAACAAAAATTAATTATGTTGCTGGAAGTCACTAAATACTCAGAAAAAATATTAATACAACCAACTGCCTGCTAGGTACTAAAAGTACGAGAGAGAAAGCAGTGAACCACTGTGGTTCTGAATTTCAGATGTGCATAGAGTGGTAGCACTGTAGGAAAGATTATGTGGCTTTCATTGCAAATAGATACACCTGCCACTATCCCAAAATATATGGGTGATGCACTGGTAGAAAGCCCAATAAATAATCTATGATAGCACATTCACAACAAGTACGGTAGCTGTACACATTGATGGGAAGTCATGGCACAGGAAATATTTGCTGATGACACTGTGTGTGGCTTAATGTGGATGCTGCTAGGTGGTGATATTGTCACACTGTAAGCAGAATCTAGTCCAAATACAAAAGCAGTGTCTTTAATAAAGTACAACACTGAACCCTGAAATAACATTTATTATGAACATTGACGTACAGCCTCAACGGAAGTGGAGGGAGAGTGTTGCTATTCATACAAACATTACAAACATCAGAAATTTTGAGAACCTTCAAGCAGTGATAAATATTAAATAACAAATAATTGCAAGTGGTCATGTTAGAACTGGTGTCCAACATCATGCCATACAATGTTAATTTCTACATCACACTGTGTGCAACACAGCTCACAGCACTGCTTTTTTCCAGGAGAAATAGGGACCCTTTGTTTCAGAAGGTCTCACTGGAACCAACAGCACCCTGGATCTAGATCTTGTCAATGTTCATCATATGGCAGCACTGGAGGATCGTCATTTTCTGGTCATGTTGTCACATCCTCTTCACTATAACGAACATCAAAGGTAGCCCCACCCATCAAAGCTTTGCAACCATCAAATGGATCTTCAGTTCCCTTGAACAAGAAGCCCTCTTCCTCAATCTGTGCCTCAGGACAGTAATAAGGCTTCACACTGAGGACTTGGATGACATCTCTGTACTTTTTTCTTCTTGATGAATGGTAATAATCCTCTACTTCATATGTGAGGTCCCACAGGCTCGGAAGGATAGAATACAGTCCAAAGAAGCACTTTAGTTCCCTTTTCGATAGTCCCACTTTCCACCATCATAAAAATCCACATCAACTCTCCCGGGCTGTCTCTCACTGATTAGTGCCTAACATTATACAACTCTCAGTCTTCCTCCTGGGCATTCAGCATCCATTTGCAAGCCAAATGTCTTGCCTCTTCAGTCTTAGTGATAATATGTTTCATGCAGTCATCCTGAGCATTGTCATGTTGAAATAGGAAAAGTATATCTATTGTTGGTTTGGTATAATGACTATGGAGCAGAAAGAAAGGTGTGAGATCTGTAATGCCTTGCTTTACTGTGCTGTATGCGAATGTCATTATGGGCAGTACTGTCTGCCATTCTCTCCGTTCGACATCAATGTACATCGAGAGCATATCACCTTACTTCTGATACTAGTCTCGATTGGAAAACTTTTCAACAAGCACAGATGGTCATGTTGGATGTTCTGTTCTTCAAAATGACATCATCTACAACAAACCTTGCAACTTTCAGAGGTTCTGCAATCTGTAGAGCTCTGGTGACAGCTTAGCAGGTGAGGAAGTCAGTGCATATTATAATCCATCAGTTCCCAACTGTCAACTTCAGGAACCTCCACAAGACGCAGATTCCAATTCAGTGTAATGGTGCTGCTGCTGGTGGAATTGTTGCCATATGTCCTGGAGCTAACTGTGGCACATATTACTGTTGTTGGTATTTCTAATAGTGGCTCACATAGCATCTAATGGATCAAAAGGGACCTGGCCACTGATACCTGTGTCTGATTCTATCTAGAGTCTTCATGAACTCATATGGCCAGATGTTGGCTCACTGTGTAAAAACTTCAGGATAGCTGTCCAAGGGTAAGCTGGTATGATAAGCTTCCATTTCTATCTCACTGGATCATAGTTCCTCATACAAAATGTTCTGTTTATTAACTGGAATTCTTTGACCAGTCCCTCCTCCTTCAAGGCCTCTATGGTTTTTATCAATGGCAGACATTCTCTTCATTCAGAAGCAATGTCATTTAATGTAACAATGACAGATTCCATCCATGCTGCTGCGTTCTTCCACAGGATTCCTTGAAAGGCAGTGGGCACTCTTGTGTTTGCTTCCATTTTTATTTACCAATAATATTTCTGAAGCCTCGGCGCCCATCTAGCCAATCGACCCAATGGATCCTTTAGGCTACTCGTCCAGCACAATGGTAAATATTTGCTCAAATAAATACAGTAGGAACTTGTTAAGGGCCCAAATAATTGCAAGGCACTCTTTCTTGGTTGCAAAATAGTTCATCTCGGACTTGGAGAGTACTCTGAAAGCATGAGTTGTCACATTTTCAGTACCCTCCTGAATTTGTATTTTAACTGCATCCATCCATAACTACTAGCATCAGTGTGAAGTTCTGTCTCTATATTATTGTCATGCTGTGCTGGGCTGGAGATGATGATGTGCCTCTTTCTCTTGCTCCAGGAAAATTTGACATCTCCCTGCAGAAGCTGTTGCAATGGATGTGCCTTGATACAAAAATCTTTAAGGCACCAGTAGTACCAGCATTCTGAAAAAACTTCTCAAGTCATGAATGTGCCAAGGAGTTGGAAAATCTGTGACTGCTCTTATTTTCTCAGGGTTGGAGTGGAATTCATTGCCATTCACTAGCAGCCTCTGATTTTTATTTCTTGGGCAGCGAACAGGCACTTTTCCAGACTCAGGCAGAGGCGTGCAGTCTGAACACAGCTGTCATGCAGCTTATTCTTCAAATGGCCTTGAAAAAACAAGAATGTCGAAAAGGTGGCAAAGAAAAATCACATATGTAAGGTGTCAAAATACATCGTACATCAAATGCTCGAAGTAGCTACATGTTACATACTCCAAACAGCATAAATTTGAAATAGAAGCCATCACAAGTTATGAAGGCAGTCTCTTTGCCAGTCAAGTGTGTCATCCTCGATTTGCCAGTAGCCTGCCTGCACGTCCATAATTGAATACTCTGCTCCTATCAAGCAGTCTAAGACAGGTCTGGCCAAACAGCACTCAGCAAGAGCAAGTGCTCCAGCCGGACTCCTGCCTCATATTCCAAACACAATGGCAAATGGGGCAGAAGGGTGAGGAAGAAGAGGAAAACGGAGGTTGGAGCTGGATGGCACTAGAGCAAATCAGTCATCTTTTCAGATGTCAAACAGTTTACTGATACTACTACTTGATTTAAAATATATTTATGTTCTGCATTAGGAATATATGGCATCCACACACCTGCCCAAAAAAGATAAAGTGGAGATGTTGCATCGTACAGTGCCAAACAGGAATTGCGGTACCATTTGAGGGCCATGCAAAGTACTTAATATGCCATCGTATTATGAGCTGAAAAAAATATTCACTGGAACAATATTACACCACCACCTGCCAAGGACGATATGCTTTTGTCTTCTGAGAGATGACAGTGAGTGCTGGCTGAACTGAAGGCAACCAATAAGGAAAAAACTGAGTTAAGGATAAGTAGAGTGGCGACAAAATCTTTTATGGTCAACATCACAAATTATTTGAATCCATTAAAAGTCTTAATGCAAGGAGAGAATCATTTGGTAACAAATATGGTGGACAAGATTCATGCTAGCAAACAAAAATTAAATTCTATGGAAGAATCAGCTTCAAGTTCAAGACATGGAGAACATTTATCTGAATTTAAGGTTGTCATTTGCGGAGAACACAAGAATGACTACATTCCAGTAATTGAAATATTTCATCATGAGTTCTCAAAGAGATTCCCAGACTTTGTACGACTGAAGACAGATTTTGATTTGTCAGACCACTCTCGCATTTGGCTACCAATGTATCTCATAACTTCCAACTCAATCTCATACAGCTCAAATACCTGTTTGTCCAACCCAGGTATTTGCAGGGACTTTTATAAACTATCACCTCACAAGCAATATCGTTGATGGCACAAACGAGCTGCTAAAGTTAGTTAAATGTTTGACTCAAGACATGTGTGAACATTTTCTTTATGTTATGAAATTGACACAGTTTGGCCAACATTCAGGTTTAATAGATTTCAAACTATGTGACTATGTCCTTGACAGTATCACAAACAATAGTTCCTGCTCTGGCAGATAATTAAAAAGCTGAAAATAAGCACATGATAAAATCCTGCATATAAAAGGATGCTGCAATATTTGCCCCTTACAAGTAGTCGCACTGTGTTACAAACATGCCTCCTTAAGTTTCCAATGTGTATATAGGCTTTGGCATACAGCCATCTCAGTCACACACCTTCTCATATTAGTGCAGTGGTGGGGGAAGCTGGAACACTGACCAGCCTCGGCTGTGTGTGCAAAATACAAGTGTGCTAAGGAAGCACAAAACTTGGTCAGGCCAGGTCTAGGGTGTCATCATTGCACAGCAATAGATAGAAATATTTTTATATGATTCTGTTTAGTCGTTGAAGCAGCAGCAAAACACAAACAAACACACACACACACGGCTGTGTGCATGGTCTTGGTCTCTCTCTCTCTCTCTCTTTCACCCACCTCCCTCTCCCTCCTGCCCCTTCCATGCACATGTATGATGCCACACACCATATCATTATTAGGTTATGAAATGAAGCCAATTATGCCTTTATTTATGTATTGAAACTTTTATTTAATTGAAAGATGAGAAAGCAGTTAAAACAGCTAAGTTTGTTAGCTGTACTGTAGTAATAATGCCATGAGCTGTGTTGCCTGCAATGTGGCATAGTGTTAAGCATCACTGGCTGGTGTGCCACGGGCCACCGGTTCAAACCTGACACTCACAATTATTTGTCATTTGGTATTTATCAGTTCTGGGAAATTTCTTATATTTATAATGTTCATATGTTCTGGAATGTTTGATGTTGGTATAAATAGCTGCTCTCTCCTTCCAGGAATTCACTTCTGTTCTGGCTGTACATTGCTGTTTCTAAAAAATGTGCTTTCAGTGCTAAGTGCTGCACTTCACTGATGACCCACTTTCAGATTTGGACTTGATTCGGGTTATGATGTGACACTGATTGGTAGAAATGCTGGCTACTTCAAAACATCTTTATCACTATGGCTCCAGTTAGGTACTGTAAAAACTGTCGCCTACACAGACAGCAACGGGCATACAAGCAGTACATTGTTTCTATGGTCCATATTTTCAGAAGACCAGTCAGTTCAAAAACAGCAGTAAATCGGCTGCACCTCATGCATCCTTCAGTGTTTTTTGAAGATGCTGATCAGGACCCGATGAAAGGATTTGACTGAGTCACCAAATACAATGACATGATGCGTGTGACAATGGCACAGACCAGTAGTGGTCCGAGAATGATGAAGATAAGCTCAATAGCTGGGATAAATTCCAGGGTGATCTGAAGATGATGGTTGGTGACATCAGCAGCAAGTCTGCTTAGTGGAAGAAGAATTGAAGAACAGGGCCTAACATTATTGAGAAAGGACATGGTCCTATATACACAATGTTTTGGCTCTGTCCTCTAAATGTAGAAAAATGTACATGAATGTAGATGAGTAGGAAAAACAATCCTGTAACATTTGAATACAGCATTAGCAGTGTGCTGCTTGACCCAGTCACATCAGTTAAATATCTAAGCTTCATGTTGCAAAGCAATACAAATGGTTGATTTTGGTTTATTGGGAGAATTTTAAGAAACTGTAGCACAGGCGAGCTAATGGAGACCACATTACAGAACACTAGTGCGACCCATTCTTGGCTACTACTCAAATGTTTGAGATCCCTACCAGGTCAGATTAAAGGAAGACATCAAAGCAATTCTGGGATGTGCTGCTAGAATTGTTACCAATAGGTCTGATCAATGCATCATGAATTCAAATGGATACAATGTACCTTCTGCCATGCACCATATGATGGCCTGTGGATTATGCATGTCCCCGCAAGTGTGAAATTTCATTAAGAATAATAAAAGTACATTTCATTTTTGGCAAAACCTCATTTCTGTGTATGAATTGTGTTACAAATATACATCACAGTTCAATTTTCCAGCAGAACTATACATTTAATTTCTTGTCTTTAATTAGGCCTACTTGGAAAGGCTGTTGATTGAATCCTTTCATTGCCTTTTTTAGGAGTGTAGGACATTAATGTATTAGGCCTATTATTTTAGTTAACATCATAATCAGAATTAACAACTTGAAAAAATGTTTTCCCATGTCATATTCCAACATGGGGCGGCAGTGTGGGTAATGTGTGGCCACTGGTGTTTTGACATGGGGCCTATATGTACCTGTAGTAAAAGCAGCAAATGATCATCTTGTATTTTTATTTATGAAACAGATTTTCAGAAACGCTCTTGGATTGTATACACGATCACAAATATCTGACCTCTCAGCAGATTATTCCAACTGGCAAGCTCTTTATCATTCCAAGCAAATTCAAGAGACATGCGATAGTACATCAATCCTCCTTCCTTTGAACAAAATAATTTCTCACTGGGCACTTAGTGATAACAAGCAGCACATTCCCACTGTTTCTCTGATAACCTTTCGTGGGACACATACATCTCAATTGGGGTGAAAAGGTTTAGCAGTCCATAAATTTTCAGAACCAATCGCCTTCTGTTATTAAATACTACAAAGAAAGCTATCAGAAATGATAACAGCACTCAGTTTCTTCAATTATTGTTTCATAATTATCAACTTGGTGTAGTGTATTCAGAAAATTCTGATACAATTAATACAGTACCTATTACCCCACTAATGATTCAACACCAGCAAAATTTTAATTGTAGGAGAGTCAGAATAGTTACAGATAACATATGGAGTTATTAGTGTTCAATGCAAAGAAAAACTAAACAGCCTAATGCTAGAGTCAGAACATAAGTTCATTACCTTACATTTTCCTCAAAGACCATTGTTCGGAAGATGTCTTTGCAAATCCTACTGTAGCAGTCATTCACTACCACCATGTCAACAGTTTCACCATACGTTGTTCTCATTTTCTCAGCGACATCAGTCCGTACATCACTTACAGCAGTATCACGTGATATCTTGTCATGGGTATAATCTCTAAATATTTCTCTCAATCGCATTTCACTGCAACTTCTTACAGCTTCGACAATATCATCTGGGTGATCTCCTGGAGGGGTAAAATCTCGTTTTGCCTTTCCATAGTGCTTCTGCAATTGCAAAATTCCTTGAATTACAGCCTGGCATTCACGAACACCCAGTTTTATGGCTTTCAGTAAATCTTGCTGCAAAATGTTATCCGCTGCTGCCTCCATCATCACTACAAGATTATGCCTCGCAGCTGTCACTACTAGGTTTAATGTGCTCATGGACAGTTCACGGCGAGTAGGATTAACAATCAACTCGTTGTCCACCAACCCAATTCTAACGGCACCAACGGGCCCATTCCATGGTATGTCCGAAAGGCAAAGTGCTGCTGAGGCACCATTAATGCTTGCTATGTCTGGGTCATTAACACCATCAACAGCCAGAAGATTGCACACAATCTGAGTTTCATACGAAAAACCTTCTGGAAAGAGAGGTCTCAGAGATCTATCAATGAGGCGACCAGTCAAAATTTCCCTCTCAGTTGGTCCCAATTCTCTCCGCATGAAATTTGTGGGGATTCGTCCAGCGGCTGCAGCCTTCTGTCTGTAATCGACGGTTAGAGGTACAAAATTCGTAGACGTTGCTTTCGATTTGCTCACTGCTGTTACCAAAACTGAAGTGTCGCCCAACTGAGATAGCGCGCATCCGTCGGTTAATCTCGCATACTGTCCTGTTGACAGAACAATCTTGCGCCTGAAAACATATGGACAATAAATGAAAAATAATTTTCTGCATAAATAAAGTTTCAGTTGCGGTTTGTTACCGATATGTAGGCTTATTCTGCAAGTGCCATATAGTATTTTCGTTTTAGTTTACCCATTTGAAAACTGAGCTTCAATCTCTGGAATACGTGCATTAGCTTTCTCGGAAAAGTATTTCACATTTTGTGATAATATGTACTTCTGTTCTGTGGTAACGAATTCATACAAATTCCGCACGCCTCTCACATATCCCCACCAACATGTAGCCATCACTGCCCACCACCCAGACAGCAAAATTGTAAACAATACACACACATGTTAACTACGTCAAAGATAGCTCAAAGAGGTTAGAAGGATCTTTGGTTAGCAACGAAATAAACAACGCTGTTTTTCCGATCGCCTTCAAGAATATTGAGAAAGGGTGATTAATTATTAACAGTTCGACTCTAAACTGTGTTGTCCGCAGTGAAAACTTTTGTGCTTCGTGCGGCGGTCGGCACCTATTCCATCAGGTGTTTTGTATAACTGCTATCAACTTTTTTAATGTAATCTACTGGATATTTTAAGTAGTTAGTAACAAGTGTCAAAGCATCGTCGCAGGGAGATTTCTCTCAGCGGCTATTTTTAAAATGGAAACTAATGATGAAATCCCAATCGATACCGGCCAAGGGTCGGCTATCGCTTTGCATACGAGTCACAACAACGAGACTGTCATGATGCACCCACCTTCAACCGTGTTAATTACAAATAAGCATCTATTGGGTACCATCGAAATGTGCTCTCAAGATCAATCTCCTCAGAATGATCAGATGGAGATGGATCAGCATTCATCAAGTTCAACTGTCTTGTCACAGTGTCGGACAAACAACATCCAGCGACAAAAGGCCAGATACCGGTCACCATCACCCCAATAGGCAGCAGCTCCTGACGCAAATGTTCCGAAGAAGGCAAAGGCAAATGAAAAGCACAGTAGTAATGTTGAAGGGGACGTAGATATGGTAGGTATGGATAATGTTGCACACACTGTGGAAGTTACGAGAGTAGACAGTAACGTGTAAATATAGGAGACAGGAATTTCAATGACCAGCCTGTTTCCCAAAAATCTGTTAGTCGTAAAAACTTGGATAATTCAGTGACCACAACGGTACTGCCTACAGGAAATAACACGTTTCCTAGTAACAAAAAATAAGCTAGTAAAGATAATATGTATCAATCAACAGACACGGGTCCCTACTTCGTCTTTGTAGAGGGAGAAAATGGTAATGTAGGAAAGTTACATCCAAAGGCTCTTGGAAGAATGTTGTTTACAGAAAGTAACAACTTAAGACATGAAATAGCTATTGGTAGAAACAGGTATAAAATTGAAACCAAAACAGGGCAGTCTGCAAACAGGTTGTGGTTGCTTTGTTTTTTGGTTGAAGAATATGGAGGCTTATATTCCAAATTTCCTAACAAAGAAAAGGGTAGTTATCCATGATGTTGATATTGCATTATCCCACCAAGACATCCTTGCAGAAATAAAGTTGGAATTTTTAGTAACCGACGTCCGAAAATAGAAAATGAAGAGTTGAAAGTAATTCCCACATCGAAATGTGTTGTAACATTTAAATCTCAACAACTTCCCCAATATGTATATTTGTGCGTATGTGATGCCCTGTTGAACCGTATGTCCAGTCAGTTTTGCAATGTCATAATTGCCTTAGATATTTCCAACTAATTTTGCAATGTCGTAGTAGTGACAGCTGTGCCAAATGAACAGGAGCCCACGAACCCTCAGTGCTCACATGCTGGAGAGCCCAGGCATTTGCATTGCAACGGAAACCACCCCGCTACTAATCCCTGTTGCCCAATTTATCAGCAGCACATGGAAGCAAAGCGCAGCCTTTGGCGCTTCTTACGCAACGGCAGTCTCGTCACTGCGACCATCATTTGCGCAGACTACTGCTGATGTTTCTATAACACGAAAGCTCTCTCCTAGTGACTGGCCTAAAATATGCTAGAAACCAAAAGGTTTGAACATGACAGACAAAAGGTTACAACAGGGATCTAAGCATGCAGTTATAGCGCTTCCAGCTCGCAGGTCTTACAAAAATAAAACATTTACTCACAGTCCATACAAGCAGGGTTATTCTGATATGCCATACGAATTTCAGGGTCCACAGAACTCAATACAAAACAATCCATACCCTCCCACTCCTCTGGCAACATCTTATATTGGTCGAGAAACTACTGTTAACAACCTTTGTGCTATAATAATGCAGATCTTTCTTTCTCTTAAAAATGAAACAGACATGGTAATGACACAGGCTCTTATAGGTAATGCTGTCCGCCCCCGGTAGCTGAGTGGTCAGCGCGACAGACTGTCAATCCTAAGGGCCCGGGTTCGATTCCCGAGTCGGAGATTTTCTCCGTTCAGGGACTGGGTGTTGTGTTGTCCTAATCATCATCATTTCATCCCCATCGACACGCAAGTCGCCGAAGTGGCGTCAAATCGAAAGACTTGCACCAGGCGAGCGGTCTACCCGACGGGAGGCCCTCGTCACACGACATTTCATTTCATAGGTAATGCTGTTGAAGACTTCTGCAAATCTGACAATGGCTTTTAAAATACTCCAGTGGAATGCAAGGTCAGCAATCTTGAACAGAGAAAGTCTTTATCGGTAGCTTAGCAACAACCACATACCAGTAGCTTGTATTTGCGAAACTTGGTTTCAGCCAACCCAACGAATACAATTCAAAAGATACGCTGTTCTCAGAAACGGCCGAGACGATGGAAAAGGTGGAGGAGTAGCCATGTTGATTAGAGAGACGATTAAATATGAAAAATTGTACAACACTATTAGGACAACAGAATGCCAGGTAGTTGCTGCTGTAATTTACTCTCCTAACGACGCATTCACCATCGTCACCATTTACAAACCACCTAAGTGTAAAATAAAAGATCTTTCACTGGATCAGATTGTAGCCCAACTTCAAAAGCCATTTCTCCTTTGTGTAGACTTCAACGCACACCGCTAACTACGGGGATGCATAATAGATGGTGCGGGTGGCAGGGACTTAATTACACTTTTTGAAAAGTTCAATTTGGTTATTCTAAATGATGGTTCTCCTACTATGATACTTAACCCAAACAGACGACCGTCGATTCGACATTGTGCTCCGTTGACTTCAACCGTGTAATGGAGTGTACAGTCAAACAAGACCCTCGTAGCTCAGATCATTTCCCTCTGGAAATCACAATAGACTTAACTAGAAATACAGTAGAAACTGTCTACCCAACCAGCAGGTGCAAAATAAAGGATGCTGACTGGCCAAAGTATACTACAACAGTCCAAGTGAAGTTTCAAGCTTTTAACAATTTGTTAGCTAGAAAGAGGCCTACCAACAGCTAATTTCAATTATTGAAGACGCTGCAACGATTTCCATTCAAAGAAAAAAGTAAGTCATCGTTTTGAAACAACAGCCCCCAGTCTGGTGGACACCAGAGTGCTCTAGAGCCATAGCACAGCGCAAACTTGCGTACAGTAACTACTTTAAACAACAAAGTGTAGAAAACTACATTGGACATTCGAAAATAGCAGCGAAAGTTCGAAGGTGGTTAAAAGACTATAAAAGGAATAGCTGCCAAAATTTCTGTGAATCTTTAAATAACATTGTTAATATCACTGTTGTTTGGAAGAAATTAAGATTTTCCAAAAACAAACACACTACTATGCGTCAGCCATTAAGTGACAAATAGCTTAAAGAGTTTGTGAATTTAATCTCACCAGCTTCCACAGGCGAGCAGCCATATTGCCCCCTGGAGAAACAGGATTACAATCATCCGCTCGTGGTACCGTTTTTGTATGAAGAGCTGATGAATGGCATTAAAAAGATCGTAACTTCCACTCCCAGTAAGGAAGATATGCACTATCAGATGGTAGAAAATCTCCCTGACATAGCACTCAGAAAACTGCTACAGATATTTAGCCAAATGTGGATGAATGACACGCTAATAGAAGATTGGACAAGTAGTGGTACCCATACTGAAACCACATAAGGATGAAGAGCAGGCCAAATCACATAGACCTTTTTCTCTTTCTTCCTGTATGGGTAAAACTTTAGAACGCCTGGTAAAAAATCACTTGGAATGGTGGTTGGAATCAAGTCAGACACTGTCATCGAGTCAGTATGCGTTTAGAAAAGGCAAGGGAATAATACATAATTTAAATATCTTAACCTCGGAGATCTATGATGCAACAACAATAAAAGAGAATGTAACAGCTATATTCCTGAATATAGTTGAAGCATATGATAGTGTTCTTATGCCTGTGTTGCTACAGGAGTTGGAAACCATTGGAATCCCACCACAACTGATTTATGAAATCAGCACTTTCTTCGCTGGAAGACACATACGGGTTCAGTTCCAAAATAAATTAATTGGACCACGTCGCCTAACAACAGGTCTTCCACAAGGAGCTACCCTCAGCCCCCTACTCTTTGCACTACACACTAACGAGCTGGCGAGGATTATACCTTTTCCAGTTAAAATCCCCCAGTATGCATATGATATTTGTTTGTATGTGACGACCAAAGAAATGAATCAGGCTGTGTGTAAACTATCAAAGGCGATGGACACACTGGATCTAACATTGCGTAGCTGTGGGCTACAGATTTCGAAAGAAAAATCCGTACTTGTTTCTTTCACGAACCAAATTATGCCAGGCTACTTAAATAGTTACGTTTCTAGCATTTGTAGACTTAGAGAAAGCTTTTGACAATGTTGACTGGAATAATCTCTTTCAAATTCTAAAGGTGGCAGGGATAAAATACAGGGAGCGAAAGGCTATTTACAATTTGTACAGAAACCAGATGGCAGTTATAAGAGTCGAGGGGCATGAAAGGGAAGCAGTGGTTGGGAAGGGAGTGAGACAGGCTTGTAGCCTCTCTCCGATGTTATTCAATCTGTATATTGAGCAAGCAGTAAAGGAAACAAAAGAAAAATTCGGAGTAGGTATTAAAATCCTTGGAGAAGAAATAAAAACTTTGAGTTTCGCCCATGACATTGTAATTCTGTCAGGGACAGCAAAGGACTGGGAAGAGCAGTTGAACGGAGTGGACAGTGTCTTTAAAGGAGGATATAAGATGAACATCAACAAAAGCAAAACAAGGATAATGGAATGTAGTCGAATTAAGTCAGGTGATTCTGAGGGAATTAGATTAAGAAATGAGACACTTAAAGTAGTAAAGGAGTTCTGCTACTTGGGGAGCAAAATAACTGATGATTGTCGAAGTAGAGAGGATATAAAATATAGACTGGCAATGGCGAGGAAATAGTTTCTGAAGAAGAGAAATTTGTTAACATCGAGAATAGGTTTAAGTGTCAGGAAGTCGTTTCTGAAAGTATTTGTATGGAGTGTAGCCATGTATGGAAGTGAAACATGGACAACAAATAGTTTGGACAAGAAGAGAATAGAAGCTTTCGAAATGTGGTGCTACAGAAGAATGCTGAAGATTAAATGGGTATATCACATAACTAACGAGGAAGTATTGAATAGGATTGGGGAGAAGAGAAGTTCGTGGCACAACTTGACTAGAAGAAGGGATCGGTTGGTAGGACATGTTCTGAGGCATCAAGGGATCACCAGTTTAGTATTGGAGGGCAGCGTGAAGGGTAAAAATCGTTGAGGGAGACCAAGAGATGAATACACTAAGCAGATTCAGAAGGATGTAGGTTGCAGTAGGTACTGGGAGATGAAGAAGCTTGCACAGGATAGAGTAGTATGGAGAGCTGCATCAAACCAGTCTCAGGACTGAAGACCACAACAACAACAACATGGAAGCGTAATCATTGTATATGCCACTTCAGGATCGTTAACAGAGGATTCTGTAATTTACGGCTTATTTCATTTATTCGAAAATAAGGTACAGATTGTGGTGTTACACAGCAGTTTTGAAGACTGCTCCCACTTCTAAAAGTACGTCAAATATCTGCACGACTACTAAGAGGTCTACCCAAGGCATGTCCATTGCATCAAATTACCACAAGCGTTAAAAAAAGGTTGTACATTAATTTCCTGAACACATCCTTGCCAGATAGATATAACTGCTTCATAGGTTTCCATAGAATTTTGCTTGTTGATATTACAGAAAACATAACTTTGAACATTACACTGACCAGTCTGTCGCCAGACATCTTGAAGCTACTCCTAATCTCTTGTCTAATGCGATTGACACTCTCATTAACGTATTTTCCTTCTCTGTTTTATCTCGTATCAGCACTAGTAACTTGTTGTGCAATGCACAGCTCATCGGAAAATAATTTATGAAATCTTTCAGGTCCGTGATTCTAATTTCACTCAGTAAATTAACATGTGACCAGTTGCTCCTCTTTTCAACCAATCACAAATACATTTCCTCTTTCTCGTTGTTTTCTGTTGCTTGCAGGTTATAGGTAATACAATTGCAGCACATGCTTTCTGTTGGGTGTTCTACATATTAACCTTGGAAAACCGCATTGTCAACTGACAATTTTTGTCCATGTTATTGATAGTGTGAGGACGCTTCAGTATGTAATGAAGTGTTGACCAACTAGTATTGTCAATAAATACTGAACATGTGCAGGGCCCTTCAAACCACATTTACACGTGTTCACAGCATGTTCAGTCACGTTGCTTCCAATATTATTCGTAGTTAGTACTGGACTACCGATGTTGGCAATACAAAAACGAATTGCGCTAAGCACCCCTACTGTTTGATTGTGTTTTATCTAGAGCCTCACATACGTGTAGTCTGACTGTATATTGAATTATGGAGTGGGCAAGGTACAAAGTCTTTGAAATTGTTCCACTATATGAGGCAGAGAACAGCCTTAGCAACGTTAAGACCTCAAAAATGAAAAACGTAAAATGTAAGCTTAGCACCAGGAATGATATTCAGGAAGCAAATGAAATGGGTGAAACAAAAGGTAAACAACGTTTTGCTGGCTTTTGTTTATTTTTATTCAGTACTTTACAACAATTTTAGCTATACTTATTTTGCCATAGTAAAAATCCATGTAGGCGTCCAATGTAATCTCCAAATTCGTTACAAATTTCTTTATATTTGTTTGAAGTTCTCTGTGGTATATTTGGGGGTGCAGTATATTTGGGAGTTGCAGTATACGCTGCAGTAACGACAAAAAAGTAATGAGAAGATTCAATGTGTGATCTGGCAGATTTCTTGCCAGCAACCCTATCAAACAGCGGTGGACAGACAAACATTCATGACCACTGTATGAGGCCAAGACGAGTATTCTGAGTGTCGCATTCCCACTGTGAGTTAGGCTCGCTACCAACTATCGCATTCTTATTGTGGGAGAAGTACGTCTTCTGTGTTTCAAAAAATGGTTCAAGTGGCTCTGAGCACTATGGGACTTAACTTCTCAGGTCATCAGTCCCCTAGAACTTAAAACTACTTAAACCTAACTAACCTAAGGACATCACACACATCCATGCTAGAGGCAGGATTCGAAACCTGTGACTGTACCGGTCGCGCGATTCCAGACTGTAGCGCCTAGAACATCATCTATGTCTATTATGTTTTTATTGAAGATCACCCAGGAAAGAGCACATAACATAGGCAGTGATTACACAATAATAACCAATAGAACGTTACAGAAATCTTTGGTAGAACTCCCCAGAAACGTTCTGTGAAATCAAAAATGGAACAATTATAACGTAGCACATGGTTTAAAAGTCATGGAACGCTCACGCGCCGTGGCAAGGGGTAAAGGCTAGTTCCCACTAGAGCACGGCAGCGCGTCGTGCGGCAACGGCAGCGCAGCGGCAAGCGTTTTCCGCTTTGACACGGCGGCTCGCGAAATTGGCGTTCCCATCTGGAAGCGGCAGACACTAGCGGTAGCCAATGATGGACAGCCACTGAGGTATGGGGCGGGGCCCACTGAAATGCCCGGTGTGTCTGATTAACTATATCTTACACGTACATGAAGGAAAGACGAAGTTGGGTGAAGACATACCAATTTTCCATGTTCTGTACAATGTACTCTTTCACATATATCATTATTCATGTTTTCTCATTTCACAATAAACAGATTTCATTACTACTGTTCATGATTGTTCACTATCTCCTAACACATTGAAACAATGTACGACAAAAGAGATTATTCGCATAGTTAAGCAAGACAAAAATTTAAAATGTGATACAGTAGCAGGTACAGGAAAACACTAAGAACACAAAGGCTGGGGGGAAGGAATGAAAGTGGAAGCCACCTGATAGGATTTCGCACAGAGCATAATGTAATCATCGCCAGCACCTTGCTTAAGAATCATGAAAGAATAAAGAATAATACATATTTGGAACATAGTTTTCGAAAGCAGATTTTAAATTATAAGACATTTTCCGGTGCAGACGCAAACCTACATTAATTTATTGGTTACGAGCTGCAGTTTATGACTAAACTGTAGTTTATATCTCGGTAGATAAACAGATTTTGGATATTTATCATGCGATGAAATACATGACTTTTTACAAGTTATCGTTTGGAAAAAAACACGTTTCGATTTCTTGAACCGTTTACGAAATTTGCGGTTGATAGAACAACATGGTTTACAACGAGCAGGACGAAGTATTGGTCGCGTCGCAAGCGACCAACGTGCGGTCACCACACAGCACTTCTGCCGACATATCATTCAATATCTTGAGAACTGCTCTCAACTTTAAAAACAATTTCGATATGTTGACTAAATTTCATACACAATAATGTATTACATAATGTGAACTGTACGCAAAGTCCACATAATGCGTTTTTACTTCTGCACACTCATTAAAATTTCATGTAAAGGCTTATGTGAATGCGATGCAGCAAGTAACCACGACGAATAACGAAAAGAAATTCGGTCCTTTATCGAGAGAAGATATCAAGCTGTAACATGCCCAAGAATCAAATTCTTCTACAGAATAGTTTCCTTGGAATCGGATGATAAGTATTTCATAGCTGCCGCCGCGTCCACGCCAGCGGTTCGGCGAAAGTTCATGTGGCCCGGGGTTCCGTACCTGACGTCACGCTCCGCGCGTTCTGTGATTGGCGGCGCGGACCTGGAGCGCGGCACGCGGTTGCGGAAGCAGTTCGACATGGGCAAACCGCGACGCAGAGCCCGCTGACGGCATTTCCATGGGAACCACTCCGCTGCCGCGCGGTTTTGACGCGCGGCAGCCCTAGTGTACGTTTACACTGCCTGTGATGCGATGCTACGCGACGCGACGAGATGCGAGGCATAATGGCCTAAGCGATGCAGTGCGATGGAGCGTGCGGGCGCGCGCGATCTGACCAGCAAATGAGCAGTCTCGACACAATGTCGTTTTTCCTCGACCCAGTAAATTCTTTTTTATAAGAAAACATTGCTCTGAGAATTCAACGCAGTCATGAATGGGTGCATGAAATCAACAATGAGAGGAGGACTTTAGGAGAATTTCATCATTTGTACAGTGACTTGAGAAAAGATGAGGATAAATTCTGGAATTATTTCAGAATGAGTACAGAGACATTTGATTATATAGTGTCGTCTGTTTCAAATAGATTACAGAAACAAAACACAAATTTCAGAATGGCTATTACCCCTGAAGAGAAAGTTATGATCACCATCAGGTACACAATATTAAGTTTACAGCAATCATTTTATTATGAAAAATTTACAAATTGTGATAGATTCAAACTTTCTGTTAATAAATTTTGACGTAGTTGACAATCAGAAGTAAAATACATCACAGTTCACTCACTTAAGTGTCAAAGTTTTCAGGATCTTGGTGGCTTGAAATAACAATGTCATCAGGTTGACTTTCAGAAATGACTATTTCATTTTGCGGATTTCCAGCAATTACAATTTCAACTGGATTTTCAGGTGCATAGGGTGACATCAACGAATGTGCAGTGGAAGTGGTTGATTGATCCAATTCTTCCAAAAGAACTTGCTGAATTTTTATCCTGGCTCTCAGCTGAGCTGCTGGTGGTAGTTTTCGCATTGCTGGCAGCAAACTCACTACAAAATGATAGCTGTCATCTTGCGTTTCTGATTTTGACATTTGTTGCTCAATTAGCTTCAACTTTAGCTTCTCTATATTTAGCAACTCAGAGTTTGTCGATTTCTTGGATCTCTTGTTTTGGTTTGTGTGTATGGTGGGTGAGGGAGGAGGCATCGAAACGCTACCCTCTGAACTTACAGACAGTCTTGAAGAACTGGCTTGGTTGGTTTTATCAGGTGAAACACACTCTTTCTCTCTCTCTCTCTCTGTAAGAGCTGATGAAAATGGTACGTCGTCGTGTGCGTCGTCGTGTTGCGATGCTGTTCTTTTACTGTGATGAACATTAGTCTTCGTCTTCCGTGGCGTCATTATGTCAGTCAGGAAGGTCATTAGCTCGTACCCCGGCCAATTGGATTGGAAAGGCGGCATGCCACCTTCGTCTCCTGAACGCTCAGCACGAGTTTTTTTGAGTTCAGAGCGGAAAGTGTCACGTAGGTTCTTCCATTTATTCTTCAGTACCTCACCTGAAAATAGAGACGTGCAAATATGCGTAAATAATTAAGTATACTGTATACTTAATACATTTTTTGTCCTTAGCACATTAACTGCAAATCCTACGGTGATCCTACACAGATTAGATTAGATTAATACTAGTTCCATGGATCATGAATACGATATTTCGTAATGATGTGGAACGAGTAGAATTTTCCAATACATGACATAATTAGGTTAGTTTAACAACATACTTAAGTTAATATAACAACTTTATTTTTTTGTGTTTTTTGTTTTTCTTTATTTTTTATTTTTATTTTTTTATTTTTTAATATTTTTTTATTTTTTTTCTTAGTTTATATCTAAAAATTCCTCTATGGAGTAGAAGGAGTTGTCATTCAGAAATTCTTTTAATTTCTTCTTAAATACTTGTTGGTTATCTGTCAGACTTTTGATACTATTTGGTAAGTGACCAAAGACTTTAGTGCCAGTATAATTCACCCCTTTCTGTGCCAAAGTTAGATTTAATCTTGAATAGTGAAGATCATCCTTTCTCCTAGTATTGTAGTTATGCACACTGCTATTACTTTTGAATTGGGTTTGGTTGTTAATAACAAATTTCATAAGAGAGTATATATACTGAGAAGCTACTGTGAATATCCCTAGACCCTTAAATAAATGTCTGCAGGATGATCTTGGGTGGACTCCAGCTATTATTCTGATTACACGCTTTTGTGCAATAAATACTTTACTCCTCAGTGATGAATTACCCCAAAATATGATGCCATATGAAAGCAATGAGTGAAAATAGGCGTAGTAAGCTAATTTACTAAGATGTTTATCACCAAAATTTGCAATGACCCTTATTGCATAAGTAGCTGAACTCAAACGTTTCAGCAGATCATCACTGTGTTTCTTCCTATTTAATCTCTCATCAATGGACACACCTAAAAATTTGGAATATTCTACCTTAGCTATATGCTTCTGATTAAGGTCTATATTTATTAATGGCGTCATACCATTCACTGTACAGAACTGTATGTACTGTGTCTTATCAAAATTCAGTGAGAGTCCGTTTACAAGGAACCACTTAGAAATTTTCTGAAAGACAGTATTGACAATTTCATCAGTTAATTCTTGTTTGACAGGTGTGATTACTATACTTGTATCATCAGCAAAGAGAACTAACTTCGCCTCTTCATGATTATAGAATGGCAAGTCATTACTATATAATAAGAACAACAAAGGACCCAAGACTGACCCTTGTGGAACCCCATTCTTGATATTTCCCCAGTTTGAGGAATGTGCTGTTCTTTGCATATTACGAGAACTACTTATTTCAACTTTCTGCACTCTTCCAGTTAGGTACGAATTAAACCATTTGTGCACTGTCCCACTCATGCCACAATACTTGAGCTTGTCTAGCAGAATTTCATGATTTACACAATCAAAAGCCTTTGAGAGATCACAAAAAATCCCAATGGGTGGTGTTCGGTTATTCAGATCATTCAAAATTTGACTGGTGAAAGCATATGTGGCATTTTCTGTTGAAAAACCTTTCTGGAAACCAAACTGACATTTTGTTAGTACTTCATTTTTATAGATATGTGAAGCTACTCTTGAATACATTACTTTCTCAAAAATTTTGGATAAAGCTGTTAGAACGGAGATTGGACGGTAATTGTTGACATCAGATCTATCCCCCTTTTTATGCAAAGGTATAACAATAGCATATTTCAGTCTATCAGGGAAAATGCCCTGTTCCAGAGAGCTATTACACAGGTGGCTGAGAATCTTACTTATCTGTTGAGAATAAGCTTTTAGTATTTTGCTGGAAATGCCATCAATTCCATGTGAGTTTTTGCTTTTAAGCAAGTTTATTATTTTCCTAATTTCAGAGGGAGAAGTGGGTGAGATTTCAATTGTATCAAATTGCATAGGTATGGCCTCTTCCATTAACAGCCTAGCATCTTCTAATGAACACCTGGATCCTACTATACCCACAACATTTAGAAAATGATTATTAAAAATATTTTCAACTTCTGACTTTTTGTTCGTAAAGTTTTCATTCAATTTGATGGTAATACTGTCTTCCTCTGCTCTTGGTTGACCTGTTTCTCTTTTAATAATATTCCAAATTGTTTTAATTTTATTATCAGAGTTGCTGATTTCAGACATGATACACATACTCCTGGATTTTTTAATAACTTTTCTTAATATAACACAGTAGTTTTTATAATTTTTGATAGTTTCTGGGTCACTACTCTTTCTTGCTGTCAGATACATTTCCCTTTTCCGGTTACAAGACATTTTTATACCCTTAGTAAGCCATGGTTTGTTACAAGGTTTCTTACGAGTATATTTAACTATTTTCTTGGGGAAGCAGTTTTCAAATGCATTTACAAAAATGTCATGAAATAAATTATGTTTTAAATTGGCATCAGGTTCATGGTACACCTCATCCCAGTCTAACTGCTGTAGGCTTTCCCTGAAATTTGCAATTGTTAAATCGTTGACTGAACGTACTACTTTGGAGGACTGTTTAGTATTTCTGAATGGAGCTATCTCATATATTGTAACTAGCTGTGCACCATGATCAGAAAGACATTCTCAACAGGCTGAGCATTTATCTGGTTAAACTTATCTTGGTCTATAAAGAAGTTATCTATCAGTGAACTGCTATCCTGTACCACCCGAGTAGGAAAATCAATAACAGGTGTCAAATTGAAAGAACCGAGTAATACTTCAAGGTCATTTTTCCTATTACCCTCTTTCAGAGAATCTACATTGAAGTCCCCACAAATAATAATTTGCTTCCCCCTGTCTGACAGATAGCACAACAAGGAGTCCAAATTTTTCAGAAATAGATGAAAATTTCCTGATGGGGACCTATATACAGTTGCAATTATAAATGTGCCTTTATTTAATTTAAGCTCACAGGCACATGCTTCTATATGTTTCTCTACACAAAACTTTTTTGTTTATATACTTTTTGCACAATGATAACTTTTGACATATATGGCAACTCCTCCTTTCTCCGTATTTTCTCTCATTACATGTGCAGAGAGCTTATATCCACTTACATTTACCTTATCTTCAATTACGCTCATTTCATTCTTTTTCAGATATTTGTCGGTTGGGATGTCTTTCCATGCACTGTCACAGTCGTTTCGGATGGGTCTAACTACAGTCGCACAACGTCTGCATGAAACATGCGCCCAATATGTGAAACTCTGAGCCCTGTACACCTGTTTTCTCGTACTATGCCACTGCTTCAAACCGCTGCAAAACACACGTATGCCAACTGGAATTTTCCGAATTGTGTGGGGGCCATTGATGGTAAGCATGTTCGGGTTAAGTCCCCCTCATTCTGGGACAATGTATTACAATTAAAAAAAATTTTTTTTGCTTGCTTTACTAGCTGTAGTCAGTGCTAACTGCAGATTAATAGCAGTTGACATTGGAGGCTATGGCAAGCAATCAGATGGTGGCACATTTAGAGCAAGTAACTTGTACAATAATATTTTGAACGAAACTGAAAACTGGTCTCCACCGAAAGAACTACCAGGTACTTCAGTAAAAGCCCCATTAGTGTTGGTTGGAGATGAAGCCTTTCCGCTACTGGAAAACTTAATGCGCCCTTTCCCTGGACTGTCACTGACTGAGGAAGAGAGGTTATTTAACAGGAGGCTATCGAGGGCTAGAACGGTGATGGAACGCGCTTTCGGAATTATGGCCAGTAAGTGGCGTCTTCTCTGAAAGGAAATTGAAACTTCTGTAGAACATGCAGACATTATTATTCAGTGCATCTGCGTGTAGCCATCTTTACAAATAACTTATTTTTTGTGATACGAATGTAAAATGAATCGTTCCACATCTTTATAATTTATTGTGCAAAATGGTTCATTAGACCTGAAGCTAACTAAGTACAAGACAAATGATTTTGTCAGTGGCATTTAAGCGTGGATGAAGCTCCTGGTTTCTCAACCAGTCTATATGTTTTTCCATAGAATTCTTCTGATCTAGCTCTTAGCGAAGTTGCACATGCAAACAGGACTTCATTTCTGAACTTGAGTGGTGACATGAGGCAGCAATTGATACTTGATAATCACTTGGTATTACTGATAAAAGTCATTGTGATCTACTATGATTCATGTACTGAGAACGCTGAAAATCTTATCCCAGAGAAATAAAGCTAGATGCAAAACACGAATCTAATTGTCTCTAAAACACAGTGGACTAGGTGTGTGGTAAAGTATATTGGTAAACAAATTTCAAGAGTGTGAAATAAATATTAAGTTTCACACAGCACTCGGTACTATATTGTTGTATATACAGTAATTACTTAAGTTATAACCTATTTCTTGTTGAAATTCCTTTTTAAGGATTTTGTAATTGAATGTATGAGCATTAGTAATTGTCATGATAAGTCAAAAATCATAACTGAATTATATATACCTGGTTGTATAAAATCGTCAACGAAACTGGTAGAGTGTATAATGACACAAACGTTCTAAGATGGGGGAAAACATGTGAGAGAGGCAAAGGCTATACCTGAGATTAAGTGTATCGCTTTCATTTTAATGAGACTGGTTAAATGTACCTAAGTTCAATCAACATTCCTATGGCGCTGTTGTCTTCTTCTGACTAAAAAGCACCATTTCAGGGCTCACATTCCAAAAATCGTTCATTTTGTCAGAAAAATGATCGACAGTTTCCTGTACTGTGAACTAATAAATCCAATACTTACACTTAAAGTAAAACAATCAGCTGTTTTGCCATGAGGTAGTACATGCACAGCAGATGAAGTTTTGCATCAAAAAATCAAGTTCTCAACTGTCTTATTCTCAGTATTACTCCATAAAAATATCTCTTACCTAAAAACGTATTCAGATGTGACTGTCTTCTATACAGTGACTTCAAGTAGTGAGGGCAAGTTTTACACAGGTTTTTAATTGAGAAACCTAGGTTTTTGTTCAGAAATTATAGCGCACTTCCATGCCCCCTGGCTTCAGCAAGTATCTACTTCCAACATAGGTAATGCTATCATCCTTTGTCCTATCTCAGTGCACACACTGAACTGAATTGAGAACTGACACATCCCAGTTACTGGATCATGGAGAACAAAGCAATTCAACACAAATGTACATGGCTCATATGGCATATACAGGTTGATTCACGAAGATATGCAAATTTTCAGTATGTTACTCTACAAGTAAAACTAAAGAAAAAAGTCCATATAAACGTAGTTCCTCCAATGTTTAGTAACGGAGTTATGCCTAATAAAAGATTTTGCCTGAAATTTAGCAACTATGCTAATATGGAGCCATCGCAAAACTGTACGAGGTTAAAGTAATGCACAATTTCCATTTATATTGTTGTTATTGAACTGGTGAATCTAATAAAACATGTCCCAGACGTGTGTCTGCAGTAGTTTTCCAGAACGTCAAGAGAAGCAAAGATTATTATACAAATAAATTTGTTTCCTTCCCACTAAGAATGTAGAGACATTTATGTCATTGTTGGCAACTGTTAGTGAGTTGTTTCAGTCGTTTTGTAACCTTGAAACGAGTTAGTGTTCTGTATTTTTCAGTAAAAGAACATAATATCAACAGTGTATATAAGTGAAACCCTATATTAACTGTCAAAGTTTGTAGATTATTTATGAAATAGGGATGACTTTCCAATTAACGACAGAGGAATAAGCCAATATTGTGTTTATTTATGGCAAATGTGATGGTAATGCTAGGCTGCAGTTAACAAACATCGTGTACGTTACCCAGCTCTTTGGATTCGATTCTGAATGCACGTACCATTAGCAGAGTATTTCGAATGTTACGGGACGCGGGTTCTCTATCTAGTGTTCATAATTAGTACAAGCACTTGATATGTGAAGACGATGTTGCTATTCAGTTTAGCCCGTCTACCAGTACACGATGTATCTCTCAACAATTAGGCATTTCACAATCTAAGGTATGGCATACACTGAAGTACAATAATCTGTACCCTTATGAGAAACAAAAAGTGCATCATTTACATTTGGGAGATTCTACCCTTCGGTTGGAGTTGTGCAACTGGTTAAATACTAATCAGCGGTTGCACAAATGCATTTTATTTACTGATGAGGCATATTTTACTTGAGATGGTATAAACAATTTACATAACAAGCACATATAGTCTGAGGAAAACCCACATGCAACAGTGCAACGCAATTTCCAGCAGCGATTTAACATAAATGTGTGGTGCGGTATAATCAACACAAACTTTATTGGACCATTCATTTTGCCATTACTTGTAACTGGCAAGAAATACTCGCAATTCCCTCAAGAAGAAATGCTCCGCTTACTCGAAGATGTTCCACTTGCTATGAGCTTGCAAATGTATTTTCAACATGATGGACGCCTCCGCATTTCACCAACGCCGTTAGTACACATTTAAATGAACATTTTCCCCAGAAATTGATTGGTTGTGGTGCTACACATTTGTGGCCACCCAGATCGCTCGATTTAACACCAATTGATTTTTGTGTATGGGGATGGGTGAAAGACATAGTTTATGAGGACAAAGTCAATACACGTGAGGTATTAGTTGCTCGCATTATGAATGCAATAGACGAAATTAAGAACAACCCTGTGAAATTGAAATGTGCAACAACATCTGTCGATACACAAGCAGCTAAATGCACTGATCTCGATGGAGACACTTTTGAACACTTCTTGCGAATGGATTGTCAAATTGCATTACACTGTAGAACTTCCTTGGCAGTAAGCTTTTTTTTCTGGTTTTACATGAATTCACTTGTAGTATAGTATTAATAAGAGCAGATTATCTGTCACATTCATACAGTTTCAGTTAAAGTTATTTCCATCATTTTTCGAAAATTCTCTACAACTTCTACTGAAACTTTTGTACAGTTGTCTGGAATTTAAACAACAAATTGGGCCAAGTAGTTAATAAATTAAAAATTTTACGAAATTACATCTTTCCTTCTCTGGATGTTCTGGAAAACTACTGCAGATACACGTCTGGAAATGTTTTATTAGATTCACCAGATCAATGACGACAAAATAAATGGAAATCAAGCTTTACTTTAACCTTGTACAGTTTTGTGATGGCTTCATGTTATCCAAGTTGCTAAATGTCAGGCAAAATCTTTTGTTAGCCCTAACTCCATAACTTAACACTGGCAGACCAATGTTTATACGAACTTTTTTCTTTAGTTTTACTTGTAGAATAACATATTAAAATATTTGCATATCTTCATGAATCACCCTGTATATTTAGGTTCACTGGTGTCAGAAACTAGCTTCTCTGAACTGTGACATTCCATTCTCTTTCTCAAATTTAGCTTGTCCTATACCCAATGTGGTTCACATACTGTAAACAGACTGTCAAAAATGTCAGACAATAATATTGTACAACATATTAATGACTGGCTCCAGACAGTAAAGTGATACTGTGAAAATGTCATGTCAAATTTCGGAACTGCAAATGTGGCAGATATGGACTTTGGCTGTTACTTAGCTCTTATGCTGCCTTTGTGGTCACAGAAAGAAAAAGATATGGATGAAGGAGTGATCTAAGAAGAGTGGTAGACTTATTGCTTTTCACATCAGATGTCAACAGAATGCACATAACATCAGGTGACATCACCATCAAATGGTGGAGGGCTCATACTAGATAGAATGTTAACATGGTATAAATTTGCAATGCTCAATACCAAATGATGAAAGAGTGGTCATGTGACTAGGGCCTCCCGTCAGGTAGACCATTCGCCGGGTGCAAGTCTTTCAATTTGACGCCACTTCGGCGACATGTGCGTCGATGGGGATAAAATGATGATGATGATTAGGACAACTCAACACACAGCCCCTGTGTGGAGAAAAACACCGACCCAGCCGGGAATCGAACCTGGGCCCTTAGGATTGATATTCTGTTGCGCTGACCACTCAGCTACTGGAGGCGGACGAACGTAAGGTTATGAGGTGGGATATGTGATACAAAAAGTAGGAGTACCCAATAGCATCATAATTAGCAAACTCGCTACGATAAAGTTCAATAATGGCCAATACATCAGTATACCACCGAGCGAGGTGGCGCAGTGGTTAGCACACTGGACTCGCATTCGGGAGGACGACGGTTCAATCCTGTCTCCAGCCATCCTGATTTAGGTTTTCCGTGATTTCCCTAAATCGTTTCAGGCAAATGCCGGGATGGTTCCTTTGAAAGGGCACGGCCGATTTCCTTCCCAATCCTTCCCTAACCCGAGCTTGCGCTCCGTCTCTAATGACCTCGTTGTCGACGGGACGTTAAACACTAACCACCACCACCACCATCAGTATACCAGATGTTCTTGATCAGTTAGTCATGGCAAATTGCAAGGAAATAAAATATTTTAAAACACTGACATTTATTTGTCAGTAAGAAATATATATGTAGCAACACATCAAACAAAATTTATTACTATTACAAATTGCCTGTTTCTGTATATATTATCACACCTTTTTCTTGTGTAGAAAATAACTTCACAAAAAACTATATTATTCTCTTTCTGTGGATTATTATCCATCTATTTACAGTGGCAGCTGTTGCTAATTTTTGCTGGTGGGGCCCAAATAAAAGGTCAATATACTTTACAACAAAATTGTTACAATTTTTTATAACCATATTTGCTTCATATTGCTAAAGAAAGCCAGCTAGCAAAACAGTACATATGGTAATTATACAGTTATAAATACAGCCACAATGCATGAAATAGTGTAGCTCATAATGGAGTATATACAACAGTAACTCAACAATTTTTGTATTTCTTTATTTGTGTTGTGTGTGTAACATTATTCTTGGTTGAAAAGTGCCTAACCAAACGATTTCGAGCTTCTCTTCCTTACCTAACAAATCAATGGACGTTTTTAAGAAATAATCTACTTTATTGACTTTAAAAAGGCTGTAAGAAAGTTAGAGATTGAACCAAATGGCCCCAGAATATGGAAAGTGATGCGAGTGAAAATTTGTGCTAGAAGCAGGCCTAGCGAGATATATCCCCTGCCAATTGTGTTGGAACAAAAGGGGCACAAAAACTAAGCAACTATTTAAAAAATGAGAAACACGATTTAAGAATTAACAGGAAGAGACATGTGAATTCTTCTGCCCTATGTGTTCCAATCCTGTACCTGCAAGAAGAAGCCTTTCCTTCAACATGAGACTGAAATCGTATGTCGTTGTTACAGTGTCATTTCGTCAAAGTAGCACAACAAGTAATGACTATTAACGAAAAGGCGTAATTTGAGTGATGTGTCAACAATGTACTTGGTTGATACAGCTGTGACCTACACAGCTAGCTCATGTTCAATGCTTGAATTTTAGCTGCTACTTCGCTACAGTATAGTAGGTTCTTAAATGTTGGTCTTGAAGCAAATAATACGCTGCTTTTCCGAAGGCTTCATATTTTTGCCGATTTCTGACACCTACAGACCGAAATGAAACAGTTTAAGCTAGACTGGTTCAAAATATTTGTAAGGATAATAAGTGAAATGGAAACTGATATCATGTGTAACACACAATTTCATCTCACGATGTTTTCTTGTCAGGAAATGGTTAAGTGAGAGACTTGTATCTTATTTAAAAAAACATATTCAGCACATATTGGTGCTAAATAACATAAATATCTCTACAGTATGGCTAGTTAACTAAATGCAGGGGAAGATCAGAAAGCAACGTAAAATAATTTTACTACCAAAATGTTTATAAGGTAACAAAACAAAAGATATCACAAATGAACATACATCTTTTACCTATTTTTCTTTATAATCACCAAGGGTCTCAAGACATTTCTCCCGTTGTTGTACCTGTTTCAGTATGCCATGTTTGTAGAAGTCTGTTTGGATGGAGTATAGCCATCTGCAGAATCCTGATCTCACTTCAGCATCTGTCACAAGAGTTGGTCAGCCATGAATTTCCTCATGAGAACAAAGAGATGAAAGTTCAGTGGTGCAAGGTCAGAACTGTATGGTGGATGATAGAGCCCCTCCCATTCAAATTTGGCGATTTTCCACGAACAGGAGCAGCAACATGGGGGAGAGCATTGTCACGGAGAAGTTTGACACCATCATTATTAATGTTGTGGCGTTTGTCACAAAGGGCATGACGCAACTTATCCAAAGTTTTAATGTAGGTTGCACCATTCACAGTGGTCGCATGTTCCACAAAGGCTACCAATAACACACTATGCATATCCCAGAACGCTGTCACAAACACTTTCCTAGCAGACTGAGTCCCTTTGAATTTTTGCTGTACTGGGGACTAGCATGTTTCCTCTCCATAGAGGCCTGCTTGATTTCAGGATGTAGTGGTACACCCATGACTCGTCACCAGTCAAAATTCCTATCAGAAACTCATGCCCTTTTGCTGGTAACACGTTAAGTGATACAAGCTTGTAATCATTTGCTGGCTCTTATGGTTGTCTGGCAGGCTCTTAGGTACACATCGAACACTAACTTCACGAAGTTTCAACGTGTGATGAATAATATCGTATACTGCACCACAGGAAACGTTGCAAAAAGATTCGCAGTTGCACACGCCGATCGTTGAAAATTGCTGCCTCAATGGCTCCGCCATTCTGCACGGCTTCAGTTGTTACCAGCCACCCAGAGCGTGACGAATTATTAAGGTTCATACAGCCCTCTTGGAAGAATGCACACCACTTGGAGACATTGCTACAGTCCATACAGTCGTCCCTACACACGCTATACATGTCTCTTTGAATATCACTCGGTTATGCCCTTTGGCCAACAAATATCTAATTCGCTGCTGTACACAAGTTGATGACAGTAACATTGCGTGCAGCGTTTGCTTCGCAGTTCAGGACCCTCTCGCTACAGTTGCACATGAAAGGAGAATACCCTCTGTAGCGCAAACTTCAGACTATATTGTTGTGAAGTTTTCGCATTCCAGCCTTGATAACACTGGAGGGGGATTATTGTTTATTACTTCCAATCCTCCCTTGTAGCTGATTCAAATGACAGTAGCAACAGATGATGAAGAGCACTGACACAGAGTCCCCATTGGATACTTTTTTCTCGACTTATGAGTGATGAGATGCTTATTTAAACATCGAAATAGCTTTGAGGATATTTATGATAATTTTAACTTAGTTTCAGTAACTTAAAGACGATAAAAAAATACTTAAGGTCGAGTACAGACGAAGCACAGTGCCATATTCAGCAATCTTGTCGACAGAATACGACACAGCCGCTAAATTTATCATCAATGAGTATGATGCGCTCAAAGCAAGGAAATTGAAAATAAAATTACAACAAGAACACAATTCATGGAAAGAAATGTAGCCTCAGCATTTATTTATAGCCTTTCTTGTTTTATTTCCTGTTAATGATCGACACACTATTAATAATTTAATAGGAGTAAATAAAACTTATTCTTATATACATCATGATAAAATAAATGCAAAGCAACTGCCACGTACAATAAGTCTTAAATATTTTTTATTTTAGATTTCTTAAGGAAGTATGCACAATTTGTAATTTATTTACTACAATGATACATTTAATTTGCTTTGTGCCATAGTTTCGTTTATATAGCTGATTTAAGTAATATTTTTCAATGTTGCTTCATTTACATTAAACACTCCTTACAGACTACAACGTTTCCTATATCTGAGTAGAAACAATTGCAGGAAGGTACTTTCTTCTTGGGAGGGGAGTTACAGCTTTAGGATGCAGCATGAAGCATCATATTGTTATGGTTCTGGTTACAGGTCCAGGATTCTAAACATTGTGTGGACTTGTAACACGTGTGCAAGTGCACAAGGAGGAGGAGAGACTGCGGAGTTCGGTGGGGTGCGGTGAAAGGAGGGTATGGGTAAGGTAGGCCCTCCAGAAGGTCCAGCTAAGGTGACCCTAAGCTATGCTTTGGTGAGGGGCTAGGTGGAGACAGCCCTGACACTGAGACCAACTTTGCAATATAAGTACTATTCATCTGCAAATATGATGGACCTTTTGTTATTAATTAATGAAAAGAATGTCATTGAAGCAAAGCAGAAACCAAACATTGTAGGCAAACTGTTATGTACATTGAGATGATAATTAGCAGAGGGGTCACTACCACTTAAGATGTGGAAAATTTAGTTGTAGATGGAAAAAAGATCTCTTACTGCAAAATACATCAGATTTATTGCTACTGATGAAAAATATTTTCATATGGAATAATCGTAAGTGTACCATGTACTTACATTCTGTCCTTATGCTGAGAAAAACTGTAAGTAATGTTTGTCTCTTTTACTCTACTATGTCAAAATGGACTATCTAATTTATCTTTACTTGTAAATATAATTCCAACATTTTTAATTTCCATGCTCCAATGTTTTTCTCTGCCTTATCTGTCCATATTTGTATAATTACATTACACTTTGCATTTGTCTTACAAGGGGAGGCCGCCAATTGTGAAATTCAGATTCGATTCATACTGCGCATAATAAAAGCTCATGGCCAGAGGTGTAATGTGGCAAAGCACCAAGATGCACTTCTCAGCCGTTGTCGAGAAAATCGATGGTTAAAAGAAACCGTTGCGGTGAAATACTCTCTACGAATAACAATTTTATACAGCCTCATGGCGCAGCGGTAAGCGCTCGGGTTCATAATCCGAAAATCGCCGGATCGAATCTCGCGCCATGCAATATTTTTTATTATTACTTTTTTGTAATTCATATGTATATATAAACTGTTAATGAATTGCTTATGCATCTTGGTGAAGGCTGATCGCTCTCCAATTGTACCGCCTCCATTTTTCCGTTTGTTTAACAGGGTGTACCAAAGCTCTCACGTCTGCACTGATTATATATATATATAATTCCTGGCAATCAGTTGCAACAATTATGAATATAATAAGTTGTTGAAAGTCGTTTGTCGTGGAAAAACTGGCGACTTCGAACATCATTATGTTTTCCGCAAACAAAGTTGTATTTCACAAATGTTATTAATTGCCTTCGTAATGTTAACCACGTATAGTTAACGGAAGACGTAGAAACGATATTCCGAAACGAATACGTATAGCGTAAGTCAAACATTCGAATTAGAATAGAGACCCCACGAACACAAATTTGCTGTGGCAGGTATGAAATATAAACTCCGTTACTCGCTCGTTATACTTGAAGGGCAGATGTTGAATGGGCCGAAACGAGCCGCCGCATAACAGCGTAGTTGCCTGCTAACTTCGAAAGAAGGTAGATGCGGTCCCTAGCGCAACTTATAACATCGTCGAAAATCAGTGCGGATGTGAGAGCTTTGGTACACCCTGTTAAACAAACGGAAAAATGGAGGCGGTACAATTGGAGACCGATCCGCCTTCACCAACATGCATAAGCAATTGATTAATGTTTGAATTACAAAAAGCTAATAATAAAAAAAATTGCATGGCGCGATATTCGATCCGACGACTTTCGGATTACGAACCCGAGCGCTTACCGCTGTGCCACGACACTGTAGAAAATTATTAATCGTCGAGAGTACTTCACCGCAACGGTTTATTTTAACTGTCGATTTTCTCGACAACGCCTGAGAAGTGCATCTTGGTGCTTTGCCACATTACACCTCTGGCCATGAGCTTTTATTATGAGCAGTATGAATCGAATCTGAATTTCACAATTGGCGGCCTCCCCTTGTTAGTGTGAAAACTACATAGTTATCCAGTGGTCTCATAAACTCACAGCTACTAAACGTGTTGAATAAAAAATGTGTTTGGGGGACTGGAAAGCAGAAAACAAAGATTTTGTACTCTTTGTAATCGAAAACCTCTTATATGTAAAACATTATTAGTATTTTTGGAGTTTTTACTGTGTATGTATCTCACGCAATTTATGTAAACCAGAGCTAGAAAGGAAAATTTTTTACGTAGATTACTTAAACTATGGTCTGCTATTTTGTATTATTGCTGTTCTGAATTAATTAAAGATAAATGGATTCGAAATTACTGTCATGTTGGAGAAGTTATACATATTTAGAAAAGAAATTTAAATATATATGTGAAAGTCAGACTGAGAAACCGTTACTGTAGTCAGCTACTGTTAGCAAGACCAAAATATGTACTGTATAAGTTGGTGAAAAATGTTCAAGGAAAAGGAAAATCTTATAAATTTTGAAAGCAATGTCAGTTCAGTCATTACTATAGCGCCTTTTTGAGAGAGAAATATAGTGGCAAGTGTTTCTTTTTTCAGAGCAGTCCAAAGCCAATTCTCATATGAAGTGAACGAAAGATCGCTTATGATACATAATTTATTTCTCTTAATTTAAAATGCATGTTGTACTATTATGAATGGGATATAAGGATTATAATTCAGAGCTGTTTTCCTATTTGAGGTATATTTACGGTATTATGGAGACGTTTGTGGGACGTTCTGTGATGCTGATGAGGTTTACACTGAAAAGAAGTTCATGAGATATTTTATAATGTTCATGAGATTTCTGTTGAGATGAAATGTCCTACGATGTTTGAAGTTTATCACACTGAAACAATCTTTATTCTGCAATATATGTAATGATTCTGTGCTTATGATGATAATGATAGGGAAAGGAAATGTTAGGAGTTTATTAGTAGCCATAATGCACTGTACTTCTGTTCTATGGTGGTATGCTGTATAAGATACTGAGAAATGGCTGTAGGGCAGTTAGGTAAAATGATGATTTTAAATTTCGTTCTCTGATTGCATTTTTGACATTTATTAAGTTCGAGGTGGGTCTGATTTGTGGTAATATCTAAAGCACAATTAATAACTATGGAGATTATGTATTATTGGCATGATAAAGAGTAAGTCTTGGTGTGAAATGAGTTCTATGAAGTGCTAAATATTTTGTTGCTCGTTATCAGATATTAAATCCTTCTGAAAATCTTCAAAGCTGTCTCATACAGTGAAAGCATAGCACCACATATTTAAAAGTTAGGGGATTGTATAGAGTACTATAAACTGGGGGATTATTATTGTTGAAAAGAGTATAAAGAGCAAAGGCATATCACATATGACTTAATTTTACCGAAGTCTGTTTTTATTTGGAGCAGTTCAGGCAATTATCTAAAAACAACATCAAATGTGATTCTTGAGAATATTTATTGTGTACAATAGTTTTTGTGAAATATATTTTTATTGGTATTATTCTAGTTATTTACATTTGAGATTGTACAGCAAAATTTTAAATTTCATTTGAATTAAAAAAAATTAATGAACATTCTTTGATGGTTACTACTTTATCTAACATTATTCATTATTCGTGTTGGCTATATCGAAGTTTTTACCTCTATGGTGATAGGGAACTATTACATTTCAGTGTTTAGCAAGTAGTGAAATCCCTAGCTATGTGACTGTATTTTTCTCTTTACTTAGCTGTCCCCTCTGTAAAATAGAAGAAAGTTATTCTGAATTTTGGACTAAAGCTATTGCAAATATCAGTTCAAAATTACTTCTTTTCGATTTTGGGATGTGGACCAAAACAACATCGCTAGAATCTCATTATATATTATTAAATTTTTGCTGGAAATGTTTTTCAGGAAATTTATTTTTCCTGTATTTCTCTTTCAGCAGACTTTGTTTCTAATTTTCATGGGGGATCAAATAATTCTTACAATTCTTCAATTTAAGATAGTTAATTTTTCTTATATTCATGTAAAATTACACTTGTGTCATTGGTCACTGCATAAAGAAGTAAAACATGATGTCATAAATTTCAATATGCAAACGTTTTACGAGTATCTCATCATACGTTTATTTAAACTTCTTTTATGATGATTATACAGGTAATTTTATGATTTTAAGAGTTCTCTGAGATTATTTTGTCAGTGTCTCTGTGAACTAAGAAAAACTTAATGCATAGCAAGTCATTGTAAAATTTCTTTTGTAATAACCATACTTTTCTAGATATACATGTGTTGTGGTAAGGCTTTCCAAAATGAATGGCTTCCAGAACCATCATCTCCCTGTAAATCTTTTTTAAACATCTACTTTTCCTGTGTGAAACCTGAAGTCACATAATTTTGTACACGTTTTGTGTCCACCACTGTGTGAACCTAGGTCTCCTTGGAACTTTCGTAGCCGGCCAGAGTGGCCATGTGGTTCTTGGTGCTGCAGTCTGGAGTCGAGCGATGGCTACGGTCTCAGGTTCGAATCCTGCCTCGGGCATGGATGTGTGTGATGTCCTTAGGTTGGTTAGGTTTAATTAGTTCTAGGCGACTGATGACCTCAGAAGTTAAGTCGCCATTTGAACTTCTGTATGTCAGCCAGAATGTTCGATTCTGTATAAGTTTTTGTCAAATTAGGGCTAATTTTCTTACATAAATTATGTTGTCATCTGTAGATATTTCTGAACATATTTGTTTTCCAAAAAAACTATTCGTCTCCCAACATATTTTTTTACTTATATATTACATTTCAAGTATCGATCTTGTACCATGAAAATTAGTAGTCACAATTAACACATGTGATATGAAATCAAATTAACATTAGAAACAATATTTTAAGTCTTTAATTTTTGTGCAAGCATAATTTCTGTCTTTATTTATAATTTTTACAATTTTGTCATCGATATCTAATTTTACTATCGATCATGAATAAAATAACAGGATGGTTTTATTATTTGCATTCTACGAATTTTCAACCTTCATTATTTTCATTAAGTTTATAAATCTCCATTTAAATAATTATTTTCAGAAAACAATATATAACTAAAATTGATAAACAATATCAATTACAAAATAATGTTAATACTGATTTGGACTATTTATTGCTCTCAAAGGTTCTGGAACTTGGAACTGAAACACATATAGAAATTTTTGGCACCAAGTGCATCAGAGTTGAGTTACAGTTGGGTTAGACAGCGTGAGAGTGTGATTAACATTTATAGAGTTTGGTACATGTTGCTCCCAGACTGACTACATTCTTTATATGACGAAAGCTACTTTTTAAGAGATGGTGTTTATGTAATTATAAAATGTGTTTCAAGAACGTGCAAATGAAAGAAGAAAATAGCTAACAGCAGCATAATGTTACACGACTTGTCATTTAGAAGAACTCTGGAAAACACCCTTTCCAGTAGGTTACACAGGATCAAAGGAAGCAGCCCTGAGAGCTAGACCAACTTTGCATGACAAGTGCTATTGATCTGCAAATATAATGCACTTTGCCTTACAAACTAGTTTAAACATTGTCTGAAGTGTGAAATAGTTTGTACAATGTGAGAATAAATATTATAATGCATCATAATGTATGTACATTTAGGTAAGCGACTGCATTACTTTTGGTCTCTATCACTCATCCGAAATCATGTTGTACCCAAACGGTTTCATGTTATATTGAAAAATACGAGAAACGGAATTATATTACAAAAGATCTTGTGGGTCCTGACCCCACTGGTGTTTAAGAACGAGCTCCCCCTGGCTATTTATGTTCTCATATATACACAGTTTTTGCTTCCAGATGCCTGGCTTTCTTATAGAAGACCACTCAGTGGAAGAAATATTTAAGTCGTCAGGGGCCACTTGCAGTTTATCAGGAAAAAAAGCAAAATAATAAAATAAAGTGTAAGATGATGCAAAAGAACGAAATCCATTACTACTACAGGAGTCAGTAAGATAAATATAGATTGACCTCTGACGTTAGTAAATAGTGATACGGTTCCCTTCTCCAAAGTGAACATCAACACTTTGGTCCAAACATTCTTTCCAAGCAATGGTAAGCACATCCTGTTCCTGATCTACCCCATTTCATGTCACAGCTGTCTATGTGAAGGTGGCCATTTTAAATACATCATGGAATATTTTTAGGTGACATTCTGTTCTGTTCCATCAAGTGTGAATAAGATTTCATAATTTACTTATTTATTTAGTTGTTTTTACATTTAGCCATCAAGCTGTGGACTTAGCAAACGTCATACATAGGTTAAATAATAAATAAATATAAATAATGGTGCGTATATTCATCTTAATGTTCTTAATACAATATATTAAGTGTTGCAACAGAAGTCTTGTAGCTGAGAACTCAAGGGGTGAATACAAACTCTTATTTAGCTGCCTGTGGAACAACTTTGCTCCACAAGTTTTCAAAATATGTGGCAGTTAGGATTAATTCATGGAGGTATATTAATGGGAGTTGTCGTGATGTCACCAGCTTTAAACAGACGTCCACCATGTGAGTAGCCCCAAACATTAGCTTCTGGAGTCAGTGTTTTGAAAAAAAAAATGCCAGCTTGCATTATGGTCTCAAGCGTAAAGGAATCACATTTCAGTCCTAAGTGGACTTGTTCAAGCGATATTTTCTTTTACACATATGAATTTTAGTAGTGCTGGTTATTTTTAATTTAGTGGTTTATTTCTGTAAATCACTTCAGATTTTCTACCAACACAACTCCGAGAGTGCTCTGGTTGAACATTGTGAGAGGTAAATATTGGAAATCTTCCAGATATAGTTACATATGTTCTCAGCATGTTTGAGAAGAGAACTTCGACAGCACATCAGTTTTGTCATTCTGTATTAAGAAAAAAAAGAAATGATCATGTGGCATTCTTGGCCGGGAGGAACAGTCCGTGGAAGTATGGCTGCTGAGAGCGTCTTATTTCAGTTCACGCCACAACAGGCGAATTGCGCGCCAGTGATGAGAATTATATGATGATGGGGACAACCAGTCTATGAGCAGAGAAAATGTCCAGCTCAGCCAGGAACTGAACCCAGGCCTGCTGCATGGTCGGCAAGCACATTACTACTCTGCTAAGCATGGTTTACATGATATTATTGGACCAAATATGCCTTTAAGACTCGTAAAATGTCTGGAGATATCTTCCTGAGACGGCATTTTTCACGAAAGCACTGTAATATTTCCTACTTAAAACAACTGTTGCATGTTCATGACAGAAATTAAGAACAAGAAGCAATAGGGCATTTGACTTTTCTGGAAATTGTCTTAAGTGATTACTTATGTCGTTTTATGTTCCTAACATGCTTTTTTACTCTTGAATTTCAGTATAATTTCATAGATACAGAAACGAAATTCAAGCAATTTGAATACCCACTAAAATACTGCATTCGACTCATCTGATGTCTCTTATGTCACTGGCTAGCTAGGTGCTCCTACTGTTATTATTGCTAATCGACAGTGATATCTTCTTTTGGAATTTACGTTTCTGAAAATGTGTTACAATTGGTGTGTAATACCATACTGGACAAATGCATCTACTGCAACCCTCGAATTCATCTTTGAATGATGCGACAGTGATTTAGTATGTACATTACCAATTACCCAAGTTGGAAACAGGTATATTTTTACATTTCAGGATTCCCTCACGAGGTTTGTAATAGCCTAACCAATCGACCAGCAAGACGCTGATGCGGTCGCACATAAATTAGTGGAGAGCATAATTTTAAAGTTTGGAATCTGGACAGCTCTGTTGAGTGACATGAGAAGTGGGAGACACTATGAAGAAAGTTTGTAAGTTATTAAGGATAGAAAAGATTCAGATGACAGCATACCATCCTCAGTCCAGTGGAGCATTTGAGCATACACACTGCACTCTGACCGAGATACTAAGACATTATATTAATAAAGATCAAACGAACTGGGACGAATGGATTGCATTCACAAGTTTTGTATACAGCACTGCCGCTCACAGTACCATGTGATACAACCCGTTCGAGCTGTTTTTTGGCAGAAAGTGCAATTTACCTGGATGGATGCAAAAGAAACCAGCAAACTTGATCTAAAATTATGAGGATTATGTGATTAAGCTCCGACAGCAGACGCAAATGTTACACCAGGATGCCCGTATGGCAACCCAAGAACATAAGGAGAAAAATAAAAGTCACTGTGACAAGACGCAAAACCTGAAGGAATTTAGAAAGAATGATCATGTATTGCTGTATGACAAGAGTGTGGGTAGGTGATGATCAAATAAACCAGATAGCCAGTGGCGAGGACCATTTACTGTAGTTGATATGCAAGGACCTAACGTTATAATTAGCATCAAAGAAACGAAATGTATGAAAGTGTACGCCAATACACTAAAGGAATTTTACTAGAGACAAATAGGGAAGTTTCTTAGAGGGCCATAATGTAAAAGAAGAGATGAGGCAGAAAATATAGGAGCAGGGGAGTGACAAGTGCGTTTCTCTTACAGATACCAGGGATGAAGGCACTGTGGGTGATAGCAATTATCGGGAGTATCTTGCAGATAGGCCTCATAGGACGAGAAATACCGCCGCAGGACGTAAGTCTTAGGGCAAAGGAGGAGCAGCCCCACTCTCCATTGTCGTAAAATTAATTCAAGATGGAAGATCCAAAATCACTGTGATAGATATGGCAATGTCACAATGACATCATGGTGGGAAGTTCAAATTTTGGCTGGAAGATAGGTCAATTGAGCTACCTCCACTAACTTAACACCCTCCCCTCCCCCTCCCCTCCCCCAGAAAATGGCTGGAAGTTCAAATTCCATCACGACAATGCAACACACCATGGCTAGCTTCAATAACCTCAGAAAATGGAGGGGAAAATAGGTCACTTGGACTACCTCCAATAACCTAAGTCATCCATCCGTCACTTCTTCCTAGGAATTGGAGGGAAATGACTCAGCCTATGCTGGATATGATGGACATAATTCTTTACTTCGCAGCCAGTCTTTATTTAAACAATTTGAGGCAGTACCTCCATCCAGTTTGTCCACCATGAGGTCCGGAGTGCAAGTGATGTAGTACACAGTACCACCATCAGAGGATGCCATCGTCCCTTCCATGACATAATCCAAGATGGCGGTCTGAAGGGGGAAAATGGCGGGAAAAAGACTCAGGCTGTGCTGGCCTGCTAGAGTGAGGAAGGACTGTACTTCACTTGTTTTGGAACACTTTATTTAGAGATGGATGTGACATCGTATATTTTTTAGACTGATACAAAACACTCGCCCTGACATGCTTGGGGTAGCAATACACAGCCTACAGACTTCAAACAACTCGTTAATAATGCAGTACATGGAAGTAAAGACACGCAAACAAATCGTAAAAAAAAGGCTCCAATGCACGCATGCACCACCCACCGTCCCCCCTTTTGCTGGACCGCACAGAACGCTATCGCACATGCTCCCACCAATTGGGATGCACTGGCGGCCCCCACGAAGTAACGACTGGAGTGTCAGCTGCCGAGCCATGCATAGGTGTCTGTTCAGGTCCCTCAACCTCAGGCATGAGGCCGCGGCACGCCTTCCATGCTTGATGCACGAGAAATTCCTCTCGAAATACGTGTTAAGCTAGGCACTGTTGCTGTGGTGCAGGTCCAGCGCCAAGAGAGCTGTTTGCATAGCAGCTAAAAGTTTCGCAATGGTATACTGACATCACATGTCTATGTAAATAAGCCACAACTCACCCTATAGATGATGCATGCAGGACCTGTGGATACTGATGTCACAGGTGGCGCTATAGAAATCTGTTCCAATGTTTACCAGAATAGCACAGGGTGAATTGTTCGTGGCGATCCTAATGGGACATTCAAGCTGCATCTCCCCATCCATGCGTGCCCAGCACGGCTGATTCATTGCCACAAAATGTTCCTCCTGCTGTCAATATACGTCTCAGAAACGTTAAACGTTCTCATCCCTAGTATCCCTCATCATGTCTGTGCACACTCGCGAAAACACCGTTAATCATAAAACCATTCTTGTCGTTTGGAAAGAGGGCACTGTCTAAACACAGACAGAGGGGAAATCAGAACAATTACGCAAACAGAATTCGAAGCACTGTCCTACATAAGAGAAAAAGGGCAGGAATTTTTTTGTATCCTTCAACTATTGGTCTGGAGATATCCTAATGCTACAGTGGCGGATGAGTGACGGTATCCTCACCAGAGATGGATGGTCTGCTTCATCTTGTCTTTGAACACTTGCTTTCTCAGAACTTTCCATAGATACCTTACCTCCATCTTGTTCGAATCAGTTTGTAGACGTTCCTAGGCCAAACACAAAGGACGTCTTGTGAACGAATGGAGCATTCTGATTGGCCCTTATTGAATTTACCCTCCAAATTACTGATGCTGCCGGTGTGGAAGCACTGTACGCCTCTTTTTTCTTTCTGCAGACGAGACTTTCGGCGGCAAAAACTATTTTGTACAGATTACCATTTTGCACCAATAAATAAAACCTGCAAATTGGCCTGCAGATCGTCAAATGCAGAAAAACTCTTACTCAATTACAACGCTCTGCAACTGAGGGCGGAAACGAATATTAGAGTGTAAAACCTATCTCCAACCTGGTGATATATATCACCGTGTCCCGATAATGTGTTAAACATACATTTCGTATCATGCACCATACAAAATCGCCCCTTTTACATCATTCGCGCCAGACACTCGTACATATACCACGAAGACAGACTACACCTTATATACTCCTCGCAGCACTAGATACATTCCCGCAGCCGACCGTCACAAGTCATCCACTCCCGATGTGTCACCAGAGCACCCTCAGTATACTGAAGTCACTCTCAGAACTGTGCTACAAATTCGGGGTCATCTCCCTCCGTCACAAGCGCGTTATTGTTTCTGGTCCAGACCTGCTTGCTTGCTTGCTTTTCTACACCCATCTCCAGACTCTTGGGATTACAAGAACATATGTAATTTCGCATGGTTTCTCGCTTGCATAGCAGTATCAATCGTGCAATATAATTCCTAAGATATAGACTGGAAATTATTTCCCTACAAACTGGAAACTTGAGCGAGGTGGAGCGCGCTGTAAACCACTGAGTACCTAGAAACTTATTCCATCTGTGAAGACCTTTACATGAAAACTTGAAAAAGAAAATAGAGGAAACTGATATTTCCACTTGCGAATACCGATGTCTGTGATATAACAGATTCCAAATAATCCCCATAATTTACAAAAGGCAACTAATGTTTTTTTCATGTCTAGAGAACCAGCAAACATGTCTCCAACCCGTCTTTCACCTGCTAGATGCACACACCACAATCGATGTTCCCTCAACTAAATAAAGGCGTGACATGTGCAGAAGCAGTCAGCCGAACAATTTACATGAGAAGGAATAACGGTCCAGCCCAAACACACGTCCATATTGAATTTTATCAAATTTCCACGCGATCACGAAAGCTATCCAACACGTACTAAGCATTAGTTCGCAATTCAACCGTCTAGTGGACAACACGGTTAAGTCAGCTACATTCCTACACTCCAACAGGCCTTTTCATTCGGACGGTTCCTGCCATTAACGGGAAACGTGAATCATTCCCGCCACAGCCCACAGGTGCTGCACGCCAAGCATGCCTAGAGAGAATCATCATCTTCGGAAAAAAAACTGGCCTCATATATATTTTTTCTCCGTACTTACAATTAAATGTTACGATTGCGGTCTCAGTTGAACGACATTCGACGGTGAGCGAAGTACCAGAAATACACCCTGCTGACGGAGGTGGCTCTGGAAATAGAAATATCTGTACCATTCTTATGACTTTGCTATCACAGTATTCCATGTCAAATACAAACCTTCCTTGTGACTGGACATAGTCATTTCCTTTTCACATGTCGGAACACAAACACATACTTTATAAGCCTGATACTCAAGGCGAACCTATCACGTACGCCCCTACTACTAAGTATAATACTTCGTCAATAACTGATTGCTGGTGATATGAAATAATACTGACCGAAAATCAACGATAAATTGACGTGTCTCATAAATTTTTCTTGCGAGTGCTACCAGTGTGTCTTAGAAAGAGGGGTAATCGTCTTACAAACTGCTCCATGTTAAAAGAAAGCACAACCACATTACCATCACAAGCGGTCTTGGTTCTACAGATACACACAAGTATCCATGTTAAAAGCTATACCGGCTTTATAAATCCACGTATAGCATTACCTACAAATGACGTGGTTCTTCCAGACAAATACCGTGACACTGAATATAGATGGTGATCGACGGACTGTATATTATCAGACCAACAGTGCGGTTACACGTCGCCGACGGTGCACCCTCGTAATAAAATTACCGAATATGCAACTGTACACTTAGTTGTAAGTTAGTATTTAAGTGACCCTCCAGTAAACGATGCAGAGTCCCGTCCTGGTAAAATAGAGAGCACAATAGTTAGGTTTTTGGTACCAAAGTATAAGAGCCGCACCGAAAATAAATAATTGTATGTATAGAAATATGTATGAGTGTAATGATGTGAATGTATGAATGAAAAAGCTACAGTACGCCAGATTTATGAAAAGATTGAACTTAGGTCTTATGCTGACGAATTCAAAGGCTTCGGACCAAGCACACAATAAAGCTTTCCAGAGATGTACAGCGTCCACTGTTCACATCCAGTCACAGTTCAGAGATTATACTATGCCCACATCAGTGCTGTATAAAATGTTCATTAGTAAGGGAGAATACCTCTAAAAAGTAAACAGATAAACGCTTAGCAAGGGAGTCTGACATGTGAAATTACACGTCATGCCACCACTAACTCTGTAAACAGCACATCTGTCAGGCAGATGTATACACGGGGATTGCACTGTCTCACAAACACCTATCACTAACTTAGAGTCATCTTCGTTATGAAACTGAAGTCTTGATTTATACCCAAGATGCGACAGGGGAATGGAGTACATCCCAGAAATCTTCGTTCGTTGAGAGGAATGTGTCAAAAAAGGATGGTCACGTTTCAACACAAATGAGGTGGAAGTTCTCTGATGACGGAGAGGTTTGCTGTTAACGATCACAAGCAGACAGTGCTCCAAGTCACATACAGAACACGTGGTTGTATACGAGTCCAGTGCAGGCTATGTCATGCGACTGGTGCTGCATCTCAATCTATCACTCCATCCACTCTCTGTCATCCTTTAACGCAGATACACGGTTCTCTGTTTTCCTGAAAAGCGTCGGAGTCGGATTCTGTAGTCAACTAGTGTGTATCACTGTTACCTCAATAGACATACAGTAGAATGCTGCCTCGACAGAAAAAAAGTGACTGCTTCCCTGGTTCCCTTCTCTTCCATTTCGAAGTTTTCGCGGATTTCTCTTGTTTCGCATACTTGTTTCCATGTACAAATTGTTCTGTGCCAGCCCGAAGAAACGTAAGTACTTCCTCAATTTCCCCACATTTCGGTATATATGCCCTCAATATATATGTATTTTCCGTCATTTTCGCAACTGAATCGCAAATTGTTGAAAACAAATAAGTCATAATTTTCAATTGTCGTTTTTTTCACTGACTAGTACATTGAAGAGTATATCCTATCGTTGGGTGTTGAAATGAAACACGTCATGCTCCTGGAAATGGTAGAAACGGTGGTGCACTTTACGCTGTTTGTTGTTGAAACCAACAGATGCTGCTCGTTCCCGTGCAGAATCTGTTTTCATCCAATACTACAGATTGTTGATGAAATTATCCACTTACTTTGTTGTGGCACTGACAGTTACTGTTAATGTTCATTGAGCGACAATTGGTTGTATTAATATGGCTCCAAAAAGGAAGGACAGTAGTGTAGATTATTATAGAAATAAGGTAAAGACAGCCAAAGGACTGTCTTATCGTAATTACAGAGGAGACTATGTTCCAGGGAAAGCAGTTAGAGACTGTTACATGTAAATATCAGTCTTTCTTGGAACAACCGTAGGAAATTGTATAGATGTAAATAATATCAATATTACCAGCAATACCAATCTTATGTTATTACTTTCCTTTCAGCTGCAGAATGAAATGTTATGACTCCATTGACATAATTCAGTGTAATAATATTTTGGCAAGGTTTCTTGGTCTTCCTACCAAAAATGCCCATATCTACAGCGCCTTATTGAAGCAGAGGAAGTAAATCAGAGGCGTCCTTGGAAATCTGATCCAGAATGTTGTGAAAACTGTAGGAATGCAACTTTTCTTTACCATGTAATGCTTGGAAGTGAAAGGAAACTGGTCAGCAACAAAGCTTTCCTAAATATACAATCAGTGACGAATTCGCGCGTGTTTCGAATCTGTATGTCGATGGATTAGTAAGACATACTTTTCACTTAAGAAGAAGACATTAGCCCATCATTCCATGATTAATGCACAGCATTCCAATGGCCTACTCAGCATACTAAGTACCTATTTCCAGAAAGAACATGAAAGAAGTGGAGAAAGTCATTGAATATGTGCCTGCTGCAAAGAGATCATTCTGTGAAGAAGCGCTCTCTTGGCTAGTGATTGACTAAAATTATACCTAATGTACAGTTAATCATTACTGCTGTTAAAATAATTCAGTTTGTTCTATTTTGTCAGACCATGTTAATGTATCGTGAAATGTTCA
Source organism: Schistocerca serialis cubense (assembly GCF_023864345.2). Taxonomy (NCBI): domain Eukaryota; kingdom Metazoa; phylum Arthropoda; class Insecta; order Orthoptera; family Acrididae; genus Schistocerca; species Schistocerca serialis. The sequence continues at coordinate 678,398,320 of NC_064638.1, forward strand.
TGCAATTAAATCCTAAAAAGCAAAAAATATGTTTCTAAATGGTTGAAAACAAATTAGTCAAAAAACTTTGAAACAATTAAATATCGAAATGATTTACTCTAAGTTAATTATTTCTCTCTTAATAAAAGCAGAATGAAGTCACTTACAGTTCTGAAAAATTCCAGTAATATAGCAGTAATACATATGGCATTATTCAGTTCTTTGTTTCTCCTGAAAAGTGTAAAAAAAAGGCTTATTTGGTTTCAACAATTGACGATTCAATTCTATCGATTTAATGTCACTTCCACCCATACGATCATGACATAACCTCTCGTTCTGTGTTTTAAAATTGCTTGTAAATGTAGTACGGCTGCCAACACCTTGCACAAATGCACTACTTTCCTTATCGAGAAGTACAGTATAGCACTGTACTCGATTGTATCCCTTCGCCTCCACCCACAGATTCCACATTTGTAGTGCGTTTGCTCTGTTTTCTGTATGCCTGTGTATGTGCATGTGTTGCGGACAGCTCCCAGGAAACGGTCCTCCCACTGGCCGACCCAACTTCGAACATAGAACATGTCTCGGTCGCAACGCGTGGTTGGTCCCCTTGCGAGTCCTATCGCAGGTGTGACATGTGGTGGATCCGCCTCTGAACATCTGTCTGGGTATATAGTGTGCGGCAGATCCACACTTGAATGCTAACTCAGATGTGGTATATTGTGCACCTTCATCTCAACATCGCTCCATACATTCTGAATGGCAGATCCACCTTCAAACCCTATTCCCGATGTAGCATATTGCGGATCCGCATCCCAACATCACTCCGGATATAACGCACTGTGGATCCAACTCGAACACTTACTCCAGGTCTAATGCGGGTCCTGGCAGATATCGACAACACATGCGCATACAGAAACAGAGCAAATGCACTGTAAATGTGGAATATGCGGTTGGAGGTGACTGGATACGATCGAGTACAGTGCTATGCTGCACTTCCCGATAAGAAAAATAGTGCATTTGTGCAAGGTGTTGGCAGCTGTACTACATTTACAAGCAATTTTAAAACACAGAACGAGAGGTTATGTCATGATCGCATGGATACAGGTGACATAAAATCAAGAGAATTGCGAATAATCGAAATGTGGGGACATTGAGGAAGTACTTGCGTGTCTTCTGGTTGGCGCAGAACAATTTGTACATGTGAACAAGTATGCGACAACAACACGTATCCAAGAAAACGTTGACATGGATGCAAAGGGAACCAGAGAAGCAGGCACTTTTTGTTCGCCGGGGCAGCATTCTACTGTATGTCTATTGAGGTAACAGTGATACACATGAGTTGACTACTGTATTTGACGCTTTTCAGGAAAACAGAGACCATCTGCCTCTAAACTTACATGAATCTGCGTTAGAGGGTAACAGAGAGTGGAGAGAGTGATCGATTGAGATGGAGCTGTAGTGTGGTACGATTTAAGGGCAGATTGATGATGCATTCTAGAGAGGGAGATGTTGCTGCAGGTCATTTGACCACTTCTTCTGCGGTTCTCTCAGGATGCATCAGTCACATGACATAGCCTGCTTTGGACTCGTATACAACCACGTGTTCTGTATGTGACCTAGAACACTCTCTACTTGCGATCGTTAACAGCAAACCTCTCGGTCTTTCATCTCATGTGTGATGAAACGTGACCATCCAGTTTCGACACCTTCCCCAAACGAACGAAGATTTCTGCAATGTACTCCATTCCCCTGTCACAACTTGAGTAAATCAAGACTTCAGTTTCATAACTAAAATGATTCTAAGTTAGCGATAGGTGTTTGTGAGACAGTGCAATCCCCATGTATACATCTGCTTGACAGATGTGATGTTTATAGAGAGAGTGGTGGCATGACGTGTAATTTCACATGTCGGACACTGCTGCTTTGCGTTTATCTGTTTCCTTGTATGAGATTCTCCGTCACCTTCAATAATGTTCAAATGTATGTGAAATTTTATGGGACTTAACTGCTAAGGCCATCAGTCCCTAAGCTTACACACTACTTAACCTAAAGTATCCTAGGGACAAACACAAACACCCATGCCCGAGGCAGGACTCGAACCTCCATCACGTTCCATCATTTTATGTAACACTGATGTGGGCATAAAATAATCTCTGAACCGTGATTGGATGTGAACAGTGGACGCTATACATCTCTGGAAAGCTATATTGTGCATGTATCACACAGAGTCGATGTTTTAACGAAGTAATTTCTTCATTTTACAGTTTGTTACCATAGTTTATCGTAGAGAAATCTGCGAGAAGGATACATGTCATTCACTGGAAATATATTTCTTACATTTGAATATTAACGGTGCTGCATTTCACACGAGTGATAGATTGGAAACTGAAGCGATCTAACATTATAGCCTGTTTTAAGTGCAGACCTGTGTAGCCTTAGGAGTGCATGTGTTTATGTTCTCTCTTACAAGTACCCTTCTGGTACTGATCCCAGACGCTAGAACAATACTTTAAAGTTGATGGCGTAGTCGATTTATGTAAAATGCTTCGAACTCTATCCGCCTGGAGCTCCTATCATCATGCATAAAAATCTTCTGTTTCTTGTTCTTTTTAACCTTCTGCTATTACATCACAACACTCTCAAATCTATTACATACACCGATAAGGGGTGCTAACCTCCTCGACATGGGCGCATGTGGAGAAATCCTTTGCACTTGGATGGGTAAGGACTCAGCAAGCTCCATTCATTCACGAGACGTGGAATGTAGTGGTCTTCTTCTGGTAAGCAGCAGATTATTGGTAACGGTATGGCAGGGTGTGTTGTTCAAAGACGGTGCGAGGGGGTCTTTTAGTCTCTAATTTTATCCTAAGACTGCGAGAATGATCTGACTCCCATCCGCATAGAGATAGATCGTAAATTATGAACTACACTCAAGATGCTAGAAAAATGTAGAGCTCTGCCTGGTATACTTTCATGATGTATATGTTCGAGAACTGGAACCGCGGTGCTGCTACAGTCGCAGTTTCGAATCCTGCCTCGGGCATGGATGTGTGTGCTGTCCTTAGGTTAGTTAGGTTTAAGTAGTTCTAAGTCTAAGGGACTGATGACCTCAGATGTTAAGTCCCATAGTGCTCAGAGAAGGGGCGCTTTAACGATGATACTGAAATCGAGAAAGATGCTGTTGCATCATTGGTTCATGTTGAAATTACAGTAAAACTGCTAAAATAGTTCGCACTATCAACTATGATGCTTATTTTTACAGTACATCGATGGTGTCTTTTCCATCCCATCGGTCCACTGGTACGCTGTTGTTTACCACATAATCATTGACAGACATCGCTTGTTTGAGATGGAGAAAGAGTTTTGGTTCAGGGGCAATACCTTCTGGGGGTGGTTAGCACTGAAACATTGATCGTACACAAGACTGCAATATGAGGAATCAGTCGAAATGGAACACAGAGCCATCAGTTATTCCATCACTGTGATAGATGACTTTACAAGGTCGTCAATCACCTTTGGAAAGCAGTTTGGAAACACTCCACAATGCCGCCAAACTCTCCCAGTTTCCTTATGTTGCAACTGTTTCTCATTTAAAATCATCCAGTGTGTGTGGTGTGTTATGGTAGCAGCAGTAACAACATGATTTACACCGTGCGACATCTAGTTTCATGTGAGAAGCAATGGATCAGAACTTGTTAATATCAGTTTAGAAACTCACACAGATCTAGAAGTCGTGGCGGAAAAACAAAATGTACGACAGTGTATAAAGCGTGTTACAGCAGAAAAAAAACAATGTTTCAAACAACAACACAGGGTCACAGGGAGTGTCTCTCGCGACTTATAGTATAGTTTGTGGGATATGGTCATCTTCCTATAGTGCAGGCGATGCAGCTTTATTCTGGTCTGTGCAATGGATCATATTCAATAGGATCGTCACATGTACTCAATGCCGGCATGTAGGCGGTATTTGTTTTAGATATATGGGAGGAGAGAGATGCGGTAAAATCTTATCGAGTTCTCTATCGAATGAAGTTAGTGGAGCTTTCATAGTTCGTAAATTGTTGGATGGTACAGAATAACGACGATAGCATGTTAGGGTGATAGACGTGAATGGGCACTGAGAGACGAGGCAATACCAAAATCTTCATCCTTCTCCCAGTTCAGGTACTGTCTTTTATGCTACCTCGTGTCTCAGGAGCAGGTTTCGTTTGTCGCCGACCTTACACATTGTACATTGTTGGTGGAGCTATGACAACATGTTCCCATTCCACCGAATGCTCAAAACATGGTCCTGTCGCACTAACTCAGGTCACTGTTTCTACACGGGTTGCAGAAAGTGGTAGATATAGTTCTCTCTGACTTTTGCTCAGTTCAAACTCGAACTGGAATGATCACATCCGCAAAGGTGCAGGAATAGAAGCAGTGGCAAGAGACATGGGGACGGCCTAAGAAAACCATGATGGAATTTTACTGTAACAGACAGATTCGAAAAAGGTGACTCGTTTCAAGATATGAGAGTGTGAGAAATATGAGTCACTAGTGGCTGTAATCATTGAAGGACTTCTCCATTACATAAAACACAGGTATGTGATTGATTGGAAAGACCTGATTCCAAATCATACACATCATTTCTACTGGAAAGTGTCGCACTAGAGATCTGCAAAGCTAGTGTGCATTTCTTATGACGTCAATCAGCACACCATATATTGTTTGTGATTCTTCTCGATCAACCATCGCCTATAGCCTAGTCGATATATTACCCAACCTCTGACCTGGCACCGAGACAGAATGCGTTTCAAATACTCGTACCACGTTCCTCAGACAAATCACTTTCTAAATTCGGTAATTTTATTGCGAGGTTGAAGCGTCGGCGACGTGTAACTGCACTGTTGGTCTGCTAATATACAGTCCGGCGATCCACGTCTATATTCAGTGTCATGGTATTTGTCTGGAAAAACCACTTCATTTGGAGGTAATGCCATACCTGGATTTATAAAGGCAGTATAGCTTTTAACATGGATACTTGTGTGCACCTGTATAACTAAGACCACTAGGTAGGGGCCAGAAATAGTAACGCCTTTGTGCCGAACGGAACTGACTTAGCCTTTGTACAACAGTCGTCGCGGTTTATGTATGATCTGGTGGTCGTTAGCTACATGCAGGATGCAGAAGTGGCTCACGTCCAGAGTCAGCGGCATCGGCTCATCCACGAGTTGGAACCTCTGTAGGGGGCAGTTCGCTGATATGTTGCAGTTTGCGATAGTTAGAAAGCGTTTTTTATGCGCACTGAGTGTTTGTGCTGTACATTATTTTTTGCTGTTACAGCGTTGTGAGCGTGTTGGCAGAGCGTTATATATGCATTATTTTGACAATTTTACTCGTAGTGAACGTGTCTGTTGCATTATTTTGCGAACATGTCTGTAGGCTGTGCTATGCATTATTTCAGTAATTTACGAGTTGATCGCATGTCTGTACATAAGGTTACTGCGTTATTTCGACAGTTTATAATTACTGAGCGTGTCTGCAGAGCGTTTTACATGCACTATTTTGACAATTTACAAGTTATTTGCATGTCTGCACATCAGTGAACTGTATTATTTCGGTGATTTACGAGTAGTTTCCAGGTCTGTAGACTATTTACTATGACCCTAAGCACGTCAGGAGAGGTGTTTTGTATCAGTGCAAAAAATAAACTACATGAAATCCGTTCCTAAATAAATTGTACCAAAATAAATAAAGCATACTTCTTCCTCTCTCCCAGCACAGGCTGGGTCTTTTCCTGCCATTTTTCCCAAGTCCGCCCTGGGACGATAGCAACCTCTGGTGGCAGTACTGTGTACAAGGTCAGTTGGACTTTGGACCTCATGGTGAAGACATTAGGTAGACAACTCGAATTGTTTAAATAAACACTGCATGCAGAATGAAGAATTACGTCCATCCTATTCAGCAGCCCATCAGAGGTTGAGCCCTTTTCCCGGCAATTCCAAAGAAGGGGTGGCGGTAGGATGACTTAGGTTAGTGGAGGTAGCCCAAGTGACCTTTTTTCCCGCCATTTTCTGAGGTTAGTGGGAGTACCCAAGTGACCTTTTTTTGCCACCAAAATTGAAGTTCCAGCCATTTTCTTGGTGGTGGCCTGAGAGGATGGGAGGGAGGAGGGGAGGGGAGGAGGTTAAGTTAGTGGAGGTAGCCCATTTGACCTATTTACCCCCAAAATTTGAATTTCCTGTAATGACATCGTTGCGATGTTGCCACATCTATCACTTCCGTCTTGGATCCACTATCTTGTATAAATTGGCAACAATATAGAATGGGGTGATAACACTGTTGTCCCACTATTAATGAGAAATAAATGAATTTTTACCTTACACCGTGTGTAATTTTCTTACTGATTTCACCCTTCTCATACTTTGATAATTAAATAGTATTCAACTTTTTAGACATACTACTTCAGTGTTCTTCTCAAGGACAGGTGATACAATTTTATACATGTCTGCTATATATCTCTGGAAGTGGTCACAGTCAGGTGCCTGCCACCTGCTCCCATAACCCAATATGTGCAGCATGATGGAACCATGTCATATATTTTGGTATTCCCCATCCTAAAGCTCACGTCCTCAATACCACTCATGTCGAAAATTAATATCACATGTGTGTTTTGCACAGTCTTTATACATACAATGCAGTGGGGGATAGGCTTTCTGTAAATTACGAGGAAGACATCTGGTAACGAAATTCATTTATACAATTCTCATAGATATGTAGATACAATTTGGTTCCAGAGATACGTTTTGGTTATTTAGATACAATTTGATCATTTTTCAGAACACTGATAAAATTTTATTCTTCAGATACAATTTGTCTTTTGCTGTACAGTTTTGATGTTTTCACCTAATATTTTTCAATGTATAGATAGTTTTTTATTTATATTTTATTACTAATGCTAATAACATGACTCCAAAAAACTCCACAGTCCACCCAATAGTAGCAGTGATCGAACATTTACAATTTTCAGGACAAACAAGCATGGGCTGAAAATACACACATTCATTTTCGATGGATAGGGTAGGTTGAAAATATTCAGTTTCTTTCGATGGGCTGGGGCTTAAATGTATCTACACTAAACAGACTTGGATGACTAGTGGCAGGTGAAACTTAAAAACTATTCTTTTACATGATGTGCAGGGACTATTTTTAAAGGCTATTTACAAGATTGCATACTGTCAGCACACATGGAATGCAAAAATTTTGCACAATTTTTGGTCTATTTGCACTATACTGCACATATGGTGTGCGAATACCTACAAGTGCATAACTATGTCAGCACACATGGTGCGCAAATATTTTACACTAATTTTTGGTGTTTTTACATTATCATTGCATACTTGGTGTGCACATATTTACAAGGGCACATAGTGCACAATTATGTCAGTACTAGAGGTGGCAAAAAATAATGTAACTTATAGAAGTAACCGGTAACTGAGAAGTAGCGGTTTCTGATACTGGAAGTTATTTCAATAACTGCCAACAGAGCCTCGCGCCATCTGTTGACCGAAGATCGTTCTACACTTTCACGTCAATTCGTCGGAGATCTGGCTACGAAAGGAGAGGGCTAGACCATGTGGAAGGCGTTCTATAGGTCATGGGAATAACTGTGAGACTGCGCGCCATCTGTTGATAAGAACTATGTACTATTTCTTGGGCCTTCATTACTTTTAGCTCAAACAATCAAATAAAGTTAATGTTGGAGCAGTGGCTGATAGGAGCTGCAGTACAGGCATTAACAAGTACGGTCGTTCCTTTGAGCCACCACCTTATATGTCAATTTAGCTTGGACTGGTAGAATGAAGACAGTTACCATAAGGAATTCAAGCAACTATGGAAATAACTGTCAGAGATCGGTATTTTTCTCTGGCATTTATCGTTATTAGCTCACAGTTACCGTTCTCTGGCAGTTATCAGGCTACCAGTATAGGTAACCTGGAAGCTAGTAACGGAATAACTGTGTGTCTGTGTTCCTGACTCGGTGACTTCAGTTATAGGTCATAGACACCGGTGATATTTCCAGAGAGGATAGTTACTGGAGCGAACAAATATTTTCCTATTGCTTTGTAAATAGCTGCTGGCCATTGCTAATGACAAATAACATGTCAGGAAGCACAACATAAAACATTTGAATACAATAATTATTATCCTCATCATTTGTCAGTAGATTGTCAAAATATGTGAAGATATTACAGTAACTGCTAATATTTACAGAATTGATACACTGTCGGAATAAAACACAGTTATGCACTTTTAATAAATTTATCATGCACAGAATACCTGATCTTGACAGTTGTGACCAAGTGCTGTCAAAACTGAAATACAGCAGAATTTTAATGTAAGCTGGTCTAACAGTCTCTGTTAAGGTGTTCATCTACAGAGTAGGAGGAGGGATCAATGGAAGCATCTGATTCCACCCGCATGGTTTGACATAAAGGTGTTGTGGTGTGTGAATGTCATTACAAAACGGAGTTTATGAGTTGGTTGTGTTTATAGATCAGGTTTATTTGAGACTGTGTTGGATGTGTGAAGTCGTTGGCGTCAGTGTTCGTAATTCCAAACGTAAGGTTTGTAAGTTTTTTCAATGAATTATCGAGTTTTTTTGATTATGTGTTTGGCATTTGTGTTAGGTGTTATTGGTTTGTTGTTTGTAGTGTGGTAAGACGTTTAATGTATGTGTGTGTGTGTGTATGTAAGGGGGGGGGGGGGGGGGGGTGGACTGGCTGATATAGTCTGCAGCGCCAGTGTTTGCTGGTGGTAACTAAACTTTTTTTCTAGTTGTGATGTTTTGTGTATATATGGAGTATTGAATGCGTTTCAATTTATGTAGGGATGTTTGATTTGTGGATTTTTGAGGTTGTGGTTTTGGTTTTATTTTTCGCAGTTGTAGGTCTAGGTTTTATGGTATCAATAGTTAGGTTGACCTATATAGGTCACCGGAAATGACCGATCGACATTTTCGAAGCTGTAGGTGTTGATGTTTTGGTATCGCCATCTGTTGTTGACCTATATAGTTCAAGGGAAGTGTTCGATTCCTGCAGTTTTTGTTGGTGTAGCGGAATGTTGTAATTTTTTCTTTTTGTTCGTCAGTTTGTGTTTTGGGATCGTGGTTTGTGTGTGTGTTTTTTTACTATTATATTTAGCTTGTCCTCACCCTAAAACCCCCATCTTCCTGTGGTTGTCCCATTAGTTTGATTGTATTTTTGGAGGGAGATGTTATTGTCTTATTGCCGCGTATCGTTGCCATGTATGTGTAGTGACATCATAGGAGACACTTAGAATAACCATTTCCGCCATATTGACGACGTCATGGGTCAAAGCAGACGGGTGGAATCGGACACTTCTGCATCAAAAAGTCTTTCAAACTCTCTGTAAACCGTGCTTTATCTGAAACCAAGTTTTTAATGGTACCTGACTTGCTGGCAGTTTATTGAAAATGTGTATTCCTGAATATTGGACCCCTTTTTGGACCAAGGTAAGTTATTTTAGGTCTTTATGTAGATTGCTGTTCCTATTTCTAGTATTGATATTATGTATTGCAACACATTTCATTAAGGAATAAATATACTATGAAGCAGGGGTTAGAATACGAAGTTTCTTGAACAGGTTTCTACATGATGTTCTTGAATTCATACCACAAACGATTTTTATTGCACGCTTTTACACCCTAAAAACTTTTGCTCCATTTGATAAGTTACCCCAGAATATGATACCTTATGAAATAATAGAATGAAAGTATGTAAGCTTTTTTATATTTACATCTCCTACATCTGACATCATCCTCACTGCAAATACAGACTTGTTTAAGCGCTTCAGCAATTCTGTGGTAATCCCTTCCCAACTGAATTTACTATCGAGTTGTAGTCCCAGAAATGTAACACCGTCAACCTTTTCGATCTACAGTTCTTCATACGTTAAACACATGCTGTAGCTGGAGAAATCGATCAGTTTTCCAGATCTCACATAAAACTAGGATTAGCGAACTCACATTTTCCCCAATAGGACTATCCTGTACAGGACAGGAGTAAGTCAATCTGTCACATTAGGTATATTTTTTGTTGTATTACAAGGCTGTACACTTATTCCAAGTGAGCAGCACAAGAATTCATGCTTCGAATTTAACCTTCAGTATTCAGTTTACATATTACTTTATACTTAAAAACGCATGTTGCTAGCATTTTATTTAAACAGTACTGTTGCGAAGTTCCGCGTACTTTCTGTTGCAGCTGCGAGGTTAATATTCCTAATAGCGACCGATAACTTACATACATATAATATGAAACACTAATAATCGTTCTAACATCAACTTAAATGTACCTAAAGTTACTTAGCTAAGGTTATGACACGATTCATACGACATTCCTGCCATTTCGCACTATTCGCAGTTAAACTGATAACTAAACTGACGGATTCCAACTATGTCGTTATTTAACTGTAACCCGTAGGAGTATTCGGTATTTGGTAGTGAAAAATAACTTGACAGTTATTGATAACCGTTAAAAATAATGGTTATCAATGAATAACTGGAACCGTGATAACGGTTACTCCAGAAAAACCGTTTGGCCCATCTCTAGCCAGTACATATTGTATGCATACATGTTTATACCAAAAAATATTTAAACTATGATAAACATATATCATTCCACATACAACCACTATTCACATGCACTCTCCCTCTTTCTCATTCACACCACTCTCATCACACAAACAGTGTAAGTATGAGCGAGTTTTAACCTTGTCCTCACATGTGACCCCCTAATCGTCATAAGGCGACAGACCGATTTTAGATTGCAACACACTATACACCTTGGGCCCTCACATGCTGTGACTGCAGTGGAGCACCACGAACACCACTGTACAGGCACTGCAAGTAATCTTCAATCAAGAGGGCCTTTGTGCCACATAATGCACACCCTTAGTCCACCTCTGGGTGGCACCTCGCAATGTGTGGTAAAGACACATTTTGGATCTAAGAGCCACAAACTCCACAACCGGCAATCCATTTGCCTCTTCTTTCATAAGGCCAATAACCTTTTTGTTCTGTAAGACAATACTGTAAGGATTATCAGCCATGTATGAAGAAGTGTCGAATGCATTGGCATGGCACCTCATTACTTCATATGGATTGCAGCCCCTTGCCCAATAAACGAATTCATCTGTATCTATCTAAAGTAACTTTGCATCAGCGAAATGAATTTTTGTGAGCTCATAATGGAATCATTACATGTGTTGTTTGGACAGATCTAGGACGCACTTCCCCACATAGATAGGTTTCATGAACTCTGCTACAGTCTACTATATCTCCATGGTAACGAAGTTCTTATTCAATACAGTGACCCATTTCAAATTTGGTCTGTGATGGATATCCTTGCGTAATAACGCTCATTGCATTGTATTCTAATAAGACTTTCATGGTGTTTTCACACATTTCCCATTTTCCTGCCAAGAACTGCGATATTCATTAATTTTTAAAACTTTTTTTCGAAATCACTATTCAAGGAAGCCCTCATTTCGATGTACTCCTTCAACCAGTATGACTGCTTGGAAGAGAAAGTGTCTGTGAGTCTAACCATCTCCATCCCTAATCTGAGACACTGCTGGAGGTTTCCGTAATGCATGACACACCTCTGCTTGTTCCCCGTTGTTGTCACCAGTTTGGATATGGAGCCTCCTCACGAAGCTCGTTGCTCTGGACGGGGCAGCAGATTGCTGTGCAGATCATGCAAACTAATAAGGTATTTGAGGTCTGCCTCTGCAACGTATCCCACACCAGACTCAGCCACCACACCATGAATATTTCCACATAAACCGACACATTCATCTTTTGGTAGAAATCGAAGCTCATCGATCAGCAGTGGTTGTTGCATGGTGTTATTCACTTCCAAGTACATGATGTAGCTCAAATCGTCAGATGCATGGTACCTCTCATCCATCCATGGCGTGCCTGTGGACACGCTGACGAAGTCTGCCACCGACCCCCACACTCAAAGAAGAGAGGCCTGTTAACATCGTTCAATAATTTGATGTCATCTTTCGTTTTCTTGAGCATAGCGCCCCAAGACAGTCCAGGAGTTGTGTAATAAAAGGCAGAATCCAGAGCATATGTGATCATGCATACACTCCAGAATTTCTGAAAAACATCCGCAAGCAAATGCACGTCTGTGTCCATATAAAGTTCTGGATATTCTCCAAAAGTGGACATGTTAAACTCCTGCCAAACCTTCACAGCATTTCATACTCTGATCAGCTATAGCGTCACCTGTAAGGTTACTGGTGATTGCAGTTATATCAGGTAGTCTGGTTTTGTTGAGTTTATCCATACAATTCACATACTCATACAGGAAACCCCCTACCTTGTCAAACTTTGTGTCACTGGAATATGCACCTCGAGTAATGTGAATATCCTCCTGAGGCAGAGTTTCAACAAGTTTCTGGATTAATGCCCGTATAAAACGTAATGAGTACAGGAAGCGGAGTATAATTTTTGGCTTGATTTGCTTGGAGAATTAAATGTATTTGCATATACTTTCAAGTAGGACACTGACCTGATACTTCCCCGTACTGAAATCAGCCAAGTGCTGAACAAGAAAGTCAGCATCATACCCGCTGAAATTGTTGAACAAGACGGGTATGTGTCGTGGTAACTTGTAGTTTAGGTTGCACGTGTTATGGGTGGCGACATGGAACATTAGGTGACAGTCGTCCCTACGAGGAGTTTCCTGTTGCCAATATAATGGCTGCCCACAGATATGACAGTCAACCAGCTTCTTGCACAAATCATCATTCTCGTTTGACTTGGTCGCGGGAATGTTGGTCCTGATCGAACCCCCATGAAAGTTTCTCGAGCGCAGCGAGTAGCCAAACCGCAGGACTATTTCTTACACAGATTTATGGTGGCTAAGACTCAAATCATACGAACATAAATAGCGTAGTATGCTGACGAATATGGTACGTGTTTCTCTGTGCAGATAGTATGTGAGGTTGTAGGGTCGCCTTCACAGCATGCCACAAGAGAGGGGAGGCATTCAAAATCAGCACCCACTACAAAATGGTACCGCTCCTGATGATGAGCACTCCTAAACTTTAAAATTTTTTGTTTTCCTCAGTGGTCTTTACAAGACATATGGTTTCCTGGTAGAGCAGTCCACAATATGCTTTGCTGGTAAGTCGCTTGTGGAAAATGCATTGAGGCACCTAAGGCAAATATGATGTTTATGCCTGAGTTAACTCAGTTGGGAGTCAGAATACATCTATGATCCAAATGTAGTGATTATTATTATTATCCCCATCAGAGAATAGCAGCATGTTTACATGCAACTTATGCTGACTGGCAAATTCACAGAAATATAGGGGTCTGATAATTTTGTTTGTAACTTTACCATCTTTATCTGGCTTGTACTCCTTGAGGCCAAAAAACATGAACTAATATCTTGGTATTCTGTGCCTCAAATCTAAAAATGTCCTGGATCTTAATGGGGAACTCGACACCTTCAAAAATTATAACACCGATATCTTAATTACTCACACTGTATCGAAATGGACGATGCAAATGATCCTTTTAGTAGTAATTTTTCTCATAATTCAGGACTGACCACGCAAAACAATAGTTGTCTTTTTTTATTTTGGACATTAATGCGTGCCTGCTTAGCTGCTGTATCCTCAGGAAGCTCCATGTAGCTGGTCCCCCATTTAATGGATAAAAGATATATGTATCTATGCTGAGTGCTTTGCCAGAGCCTCTAACTTCCATCTTGGAAAGCTTGGCCTGTATAGCACTCAAGGTGGAATCATGAATCCACTTAGCGATTGAGGTGCTCTGAGACACCACGCCATTTTTCCCCTAAATGTAGACAATACTAGTCTCAACAACTGAGCCCTGTTTGGGGGATCTGTGAGTTCACAACACAGTACAGCACTGCACTTAATGATGGAGTACCATGGATCATTAATGATTTTGAAGAGCTCTGTTTCTAGAATAG